>NW_017679858.1:0-10028 GCF_001879085.1 Nicotiana attenuata | reverse complement strand
TTTGATTTTGGGTATTTTCCTTGTAACTCTGCACTGATTTTTCGAAATTGCTTCCTTACTTTTGTGATACTTTCCTTAGTTAGTGCTGATTCCCTGTGATTTTCAATCTCATTCGTGGTTCTCTGAACTAATTTTTCAGAATCAAATTGTACTCTACCTTGTTTATATGCACAAATATGTTTTTAATTAACGTGCACTTTCCTTATGTTTAAACTATTCTGTACTTAGTCCTTATTACATGCTACATGCTTTTACTATTCCTATTATGGTAAAATCAGTCTTACAAGCAATTCTTTTCCTTATTTGATACAACTTGTACCCGTTTGAACCATGGCTCCCTAATTGAAGGAAGTCCAGGTCTTTAATTGATTCTAATTCGTATTATTTCTATAATTATGCTAAGTCAGTACTTGTTACCTTATTTTCGACCTATTTTTAAAGCTATAAATACCCTAAGTCCTTTCATTAACAACACGGACAATAGTTCAGAACACACACATACACACTCAAACTCTCTCTTCTTTCTCTAGTACTTGTGCTACTGCTTTGTCTAGCCGGCTGAAAGCCAAGGCTAGACTGTGGAACTTTACTTGCTTCACGTTTTCTGCACTTTGCTTCCTTAACTGGTATGTCCCTAGTTAAATTCTGAAAGTCAACTCTATGTGCTCTACTGTTTGTCGATCCCTGTCTCTTTCTGCACAGACTTAATGGCTCATGTTGTTTAATTGCACTTTATGTTTACTGCTTTACTCAACATGCTTAAGTTCTGCCCTCTCTTGGTCAAATGTGATCGGCTTATCTACTTGAGTGCCTGTTTATGCCCCTCAACCAGCATGTCTCCTAATGTACTTGGTTAACACCAAGTCATGACTAATTACGTGTAATAGACTCCTGCATGACTACTCTCATACCCTGTCCCTATATCTTCTTACTATTCTGATTTCACGCATGATTCCCTTGTTAACTCTTTGAAGTAATTGTTTATGTTCTGGAGACCAATCAGTCCATGCCTGTTCTTTATACTTGCTAGTCTATATGCACCTCTTCTCAGCGATGTTCATGTGTTTTGATTTGCGCCCTCTATGTCCCCAACCGCTACTTCCCTGCTTGTAACTTCTGAAACTGTTCTGTGTGTGTGCTGGCTTGTTCCAAGTTGTTGTTGCTCCTATCCCCTTCCCCTTTCAAAACTGTTTTTCCCTAAGCAACTCTTCCGTTGCTGTTGCAAACTTATATCAAACTAATCATTTTCAAAACTATTTTTCCAACTCAACTCTTTTAAATCTATGTCAAGCACTCTCACATATACTCTTAGACCACTAGGTTCTGCCCCTTTTGTGTGAGCCTTGCCTTGGGACCCTTGAGCTCCCTCTGAACTTGGACACATAAAAGCTGGCCTTTCCACACTGCACTCACTCTATTTTGGTTATGCAATCTGGGTGTGCGCAGTGCCCGCGATCCCTTGAGGTCCTTAGGGAACTCTGACACACCCAGATATGGGAAAGGCTATGGAACAATCTTGGCATTTGAAGTGATTTATTACGTAAGTCAGGGAGGAAGTCCTAATCAGGCTTCCTATGGTGTAACTTCTTATTTTCATTGCTACTTATGTAACTCATTTCAATGTTGGTCTGTAATAACTTGTTGTAAACAAGTATTGGGGTGGCTAGTGAAAAGGGATAGGGTAAATATGCATGCTACAGTTGTTGAGGATCGAAAATATGTTATTAGGGTTATATTCCTAATTGTGCAATAGAAACCATGTTTAAGGTTCGGACATGTATTAGAACTCATGCTCTTAGGACCCATGTTTTCTTGCTTCAGCATATGTCGCCTTAGTATTTTGCGTTTAAACCTGAGGGTCTGCCTTGAACCTCCTTCTTATAGGATAGGAGTCTTATATTCCTCCGGGACTGATAGGAAGGGACGGGTAACAACATGCGATAGGGGTTGAGACCAACCTTCGCTTTAATTACCTTCACGGGGCGGGAAACGCTAGATATGGATATGATGACCAGTGCGCTAATGCCACGCGTAGCCCCTTTTCTAAGGAGTGATTACCGGGCATTGTACTGATGTGATCCATATTAAAAATAAACCTAGGACACCCCTCTTTACATTCATGAACATGCTTAGATTATAATCCTTTTCAAAATCTTGCTGTTTTTCAAACATTTGTGTGTTTAAACTTAAATCCCCTACTATTTGAGCCATACTTGCTTATTTGGTAACTGTACAAATTTACAAAAACTGTCTGGCCGGGAACCACACTAGTGGATCCTGAGGGGTGCCAAACACCTTTCCCTTAGGATTATTTCAAGCCCTTACCCTATCTCTGGTTATCAAACATAGTTAGAAATGAACTATATAGGTGCCCTAACGCACCTTAAAATCGTTAGGTGGCGACTCTTAAAATATGAAAAGCCCCTTTCCCAAAAGGAAAGAATTGTCCCAACCAAATGTCATAAACCCGATTCCCTCCGCGAGGAAAGGAAAAAGGGGGCGCGACAGCATGGCGACTCTGCTGGGGACTCTTAGGCTTTTACCATTTCATACCGTTTTTGTGAATTTTTACCCCTATGTGCAATTACTTGTTTAATTTCTTTCAGCATTTAATTTCTTCTTCAAAAGCAAAACTGGCATATTTTCCTTGTTTCTTTCCCTTAACCGCTGCTTTAAATTATGAAACTGCTGTATTTATCGCTTTCTTAGCGTGCAAATACATGTCAACATGCATTTAATTTTTGCATAATCATGCTCAACAACATACTCCACTCGTGCCAAACAAATACTATAGCAACTCTTGATGAGTGGTTGCGCCCTTCCTATATCATTACCCCCTCAATTCGGAAAGGCGAATTTGCGGTAAAACTAGTTAATCAGCGGTGCAATCGACAGTTCCGTGCCTTTCCCCTTGAGTTGTCCGCTCAAGGGTACCAGTCTAAAACCCCATAGAAACCTTACTCTGTTTAAAATTGTTCATGCATCATGGTCAAACCTAGCCGGGTCAGTAATGTTGTCCACATAATGATCCTTTACGATAGCCTTGTCCAAAGTCCATTGAGTTTCCCTAAACCCAAACGGACATCATCATGTTCTGTGCATTTATTTGGAGAACTAAATGCTTCGTGCTAATTATTGATGTTAAATAGTCAAGTCTGGTGGGGTTAAGGGCCTAACCTTGTTTGCCTTGCGGAAAGATGAGGCATGAAGTCCCCAGATTCGGTATGGTCACCAACATCCACCCAAGGTTGCTAAGTTTGTGGGAAGATCTACATTCTAGTGACAAAACCCTCGTCAGAAAATATCTGGGTAATCTACCATCCCTCCTGGAGATCCAGCCTAACAACATGATAATAGAGGCTGCTACCTTATTTTGGGATTTTGAAAGGGCCGTGTTCCGCTTTGTGGACATCTAGCCAGAGCATACCTGTTGCTGGATTTCGCGAATTGGGGAAGCTGTTCGAGGGAGCCAGGGATGCCAGTTTGGGGAAAGTCCTTCTGGGACCAAATAGATAGGAGTTTACCTTTTTCGCTTTATGAATGTAATAAGGCCAATGGCCATTAGTGACTTTTATTTCTTGCTTATCTAATGTCGTTTTGGGTTCACCTACTTTTTATCAATAAAATGAGGCATTTAGCATTCTAAGTTCTCCAAATCAATTTTTCGCTAGGCCTACCTCGGGCACAAAAGAGGTTCCCCAAATTAGGACACGTTTTACATTCCCGCACTATGTGTTTAAATATTGCAATACTTTTTATAATCCTCACTAACTTGATTACCTTTTGTTTTTATTTCCGTTTTTTATTATTCCCCCTCCCTAAAGGTTAGTTCGTTTACTCTGGCATCATCATCTTATTTCACAAGATCCCAGGGCCCTCCACCCACTCCTCCTCTTAGTCCCGTTAAAAGCAAGAACAAAGGCAAGATGGAAGATTTGAACAACGTCAGGAAGGAAAACACAGCTGAGCGGGTCGAGGCCACTAATGGCCATGGTATTCGGGTTCCAAATGAGAATGTGTCACAACTTGAATAGAAACTGTTGAAATTCCAGGAAGAACTCGATCAGGTCCGAAATATGGCAAACCTGTCATTTTCCCTCAGCACCCCACATATCAGCTTCCCCAACACTCAAAACCCTACACCTCCTCAAAGTATCCAAAAACAACAGAATCATTCTGCTGCTCCACCAAAGAACCAATGTAACACCTGCCATACCCCAAACAACACTCCACTACTCATCCTAGAACCTCAGAACTCCGCAAACGACCATTTCCACACAACAATCCTATCTACGTGGAGACCATGCCACACTCCACCCAACCTATATCATGCACACCTAAGTCTGATGAAAATGATCTGCTTATCAGGAACTTGGCCGAGGAGCTTAAGAAAACTAACCAGCCGGATTTAGGGCGTTGAGGGAAGCAAAGGAATCGAGGGGCTGAACTATGACGATCTCTGCATGCAGCCTGATGTCGAACTGCCTGAGGGGTACAAACCTCCTAAGTTCGAAATGTTTGATGGTATGGGTGATCCAATGGTCCATCTGAGGACATATTGCGACAAGCTGGTTGGAGTAGGGAAGGATGAAAGGATCCCCATGAAGCTGTTCATGAGGAGTTTGAAGGGAGATGCATTATCTTGGTACATTTTCCAAGATCCCAAAAAGTGGTCGAGCTGGGTAGGCATGGCATCTGACTTTATGGACAGATTCATGTTTAATAAAGAGAACGCACCAGACGTGTTCTATATACAGAATTTGAAGAAGAAGCCCACGGAGACATTTCGCGAGTATGCTAGTCGCTGGAGGTCCGAAGCTGCTAAGGTCAGGCCCGCCTTGGAAGAAGAGCAAATGAACAAGTTCTTTGTTCGGGCTCATGACCCGCAGTACTATGAACGGCTAATGATGATTGAGAACCACAAGTTCTCCGACATTATCAAATTGGGTGAAAGAATTGAAGAAGGTATTAAAAGCGGTATGGTTACAAACTTCGAGGCCTTACAAGCTACAAATAAGGCCTAACAGTCCGGTGGTGTGTCCATGAAAAGGGACGTAGGGACCGTGATGGTTGCACAAAGGACCAAGTCCCCCCTTAAATACCAAGCTTACCCAACACCTCTACTCACATACCAGCCAACCCCAAATTACCAAGCACCCCCATACCCAGCTCCACCACCAACTTATCAGTCATCTCCAGCTCCTACATACCAACCTACCTCACCCAGATACTCACAACCCGCTCATGTCTACCAAACTTACAATGCTCAACCATCCCATTATCAATCACCCCCTGCACGCCAAAACTTCCCTAGACCCCGACCTAATTTTTATCGCAGACCTCCGAAACAATATACAGCCATCGCTGAACCCATCGATCAGCTGTATGAGAGGCTCAAAGCTGTTGGTTATGCCACCCCCATCCCTGCTACAACCCCTGAGAATCCTTCTCAGTGGGTTAACCCAAACAAGTCCTGTGCATACCACTCCGGCATGAAAGGGCATACCATCGATGAATGCCGCTCCTTAAAGGACAAAATACAGTCTTTGATTGACAACAAGATCATTTTGGCAAAGGAACCCGCTCCAAATATCCGCAACAACCCTCTGCCAGACCATAAGGGTGGAGGTATCCACATGATTGAAGTAGAAGATGACTGGGACCCCGAGGAATCCATCGAGTTGATCGCAAAAGGTGATGACCCAAAGAAACCAACAATTACTCTCAATCCAATCATAGTCCAGATCCAACCGTCTGAGGATGCTGAGGTAAACATGTCTATACCTCTTGAATTTGAGGCAACGCCACCTGCAAACACACCAACACCAATTGAGGTTGAATTCGCGTCTCCGGCGAATACACTCGCACCATTTGAGGTTGCAGTCTTGCCACCCAAGGCACATGTTCCATTCGAAGTGAGAATAGCCGCGCCGATCCCAGTGGCGATGTCTACCACGCCATCATTCTATACAAATGCTGTACCCTGGGACTATACAACCAAGGCAAGGAGGAAAGGCAAGGTCAGGATTAAAGAAACTGTCGCAGCACAGGGTATGGCAAGAACTGGTAGAGTCTATACCCTTGAACATCTGGCTGAATCAAGCAAGCAGGCCTCCAATAGGCCACCCCTCGTTGAGACAGGTCCGGACGACCTTTGGAGGAAAATACAGGCCAAGGAATATTCGTTCATCGACTAGTTAAACAAGACGCCAGCACAAATATCTATCCTCTCTTTGCTGCAAAATTACAAGACACACAAGAATGCTCTGTTAAAGGTGCTGAGTGAAGTGTACGTGCCAAGTAACATCACTGGTGGGGAAATGGCTAATATGGTAGGACAAGTGCTGGAAAGCCATAAGATCACCTTTTATGAGGATGAGTTGCCACCTGAAGGGCTGGGGCACAACAAGGCACTGCACATCACCGTGCAATGCGAAGATTATTTCATCACCGGGATCCTGATCGATGGAGGTTCTAGTCATAACATTTGTCCGCTGGTAACACTCAAGAAGTTGGGCAAAGGGCTGCATGAGATAAAGGATGGAGCAATCAATGTGAAAGCCTTCGATGGCTCTCAGAGATCCACCATTGGTGAGATTAGTCTATGCCTGCAAATGGGACCAACCTGGTTTGAGGTCGATTAGCAGGTGATAGATGTGCCAGCGTCTTACAACTTGCTACTAGGACGACCATGGATTCATGCTGCTGGGGCCGTAGCATCAACACTGCATCAGGCAATAAAATTCAAATGGAATCACCAGGAAGTGATCATTCACGGCGACGGTAGCAACCCTATATACAGTCGCCAGACTATTCTGGCGATTGGGGGAAGAAGGAAGCTAGGTGGAGAAACTTACCACCACATCGAGCGGGTCAATGCTGTCGACAAAGACAAATGGTGGGATAAAAAAATCGAGAGTATACTGAGTTGGAGTGGGTATGAACCTGGCAAAAGGCTCGGCAAAAACCTCCAAGGAATCTCTAAACCCATAAAACTCAAGAAACATGGCACTACCTTCGGTTTGGGATATGAATGTACCTGGGAAGAATTCAATAACTGGTCGCCACCATGGCACGGTCCTTACTACCCACTAGCGTAGCCAATACCGAATCTGAAGCAAACCTTCCAACAGGCCGACATTATTTATGGGTCGGATGAAGAAGAAGCACTTGCAGTGATAAAGAACTTGTTTTTAGAGGACAGTCATATGGATTGTTGTGTTATTCTCGAGGAGGAGGGGGAGGAAGGCCCTTCCATACAGGCTGTGAGCAGAGGGGCACGTCTCAAGAATCGGAGCATCAAGACAACCAGAGCCCGACGAGCCTCGGGGTAGCAAGGCTAAAACAAGCACTATTCACTGTTTTATTTACTAAATGATTTTTTTTTGCATTTTTCAATTTTCGCAATAATATCTTCAATGTTCAAAAAAATTATTCAATCTATAAAAAGCATGTTCGATTTTTCTTATGAATTAATATTTATTGCCATCGTTTTCCTCCTTACTTTACCAATACAACATTACTATTACTTGTCTTGATGAACCAATGACTGTGACAAGCGATGAGACAACGCAGCAAACGGACATGGATTCAGAGGAAGATGACATACCTAACGAGATTGTCAAAGAAGTGGAGAATTTTGAGAACACACCTAAGTCCAACCTGGACGAGACCGAAATTGTCAACCTGGGAGATGCAGAAAACGTCAAAGAAACACGAATCGGCATTCACCTTTCGCAATTAGAGAAGAAAGAATACACAGAATTTCTAAAGGAGTATGAGGACATATTTGCCTGGTCATATGATGACATGACTGGTCTGAGCACGTCTATTGTGGCCCACAAACTGCCAACCGATCCAATGTGTCCACCGGTAAAGCAAAAGCTCAAAAAGTTCAAGCCTGATATGAGTTTGAAAATCAAGGAAGAAGTCACCAAGCAGATCAAAGCCAAGGTTCTTAGGGTGGTTGAGTACCCAACATGGTTAGCCAACATTGTGCCAGTGCCAAATAAGGACGAGAAGGTCAGAGTCTGTGTTGACTACCGGGATCTCAACCGAGCTAATCCAAAAGACGATTTCCCTTTGCTAAATATACACATCCTGATTGACAATTGCGCCAAGCATAAGCTACAGTCATTCGTAGATTGCTCACTGGTTATCATCAGATATAGATAGATGAGGAAGATGCTGAGAAAATGACTTTTATTACGCCGTGGGGAATGTACTGTTACAAGATGATGCCATTCGGCCTGAAGAATTCAGGGGCCTCCTACATGAGGGCCATGACTACCATCTTTCATGATATGATACACAAGGAGATAGAGGTATGCGTGGATGATGTTATTATCAAATCCAACAAGGCCACTGACCACATAGAAGATCTGAGGAAGTTCTTCAATAGACTGCGGAGATACAACCTGATAAACCCTGCAAAGTGTGCATTTGGGGTTCCTACTGGGAAATTGCTTCGGTTTATTGTGAGCCGCCGAGGAATAGAACTGGATTCATCAAAAGTCAAAGCCATTCAAGAACTACCACCGCCAAAAAACAAGAACGATATGATGAGTTTCTTGGGAAGGCTTAACTACATCAGCCGATTCATAGCACAGTCTACGGTTATCTGTGCGCCAATCTTTAAGATGTTAAAGAAGGACGCCGCTACCAAATGGACTGATGACTGCCAAAAGGCCTTCGACAGAATCAAAGAGTACCTGTCAACACCCCCAGTCTTAGTCCCACCCGAGCCAGGTAGACCCTTATTACTCTACCTTGCAGTGTTAGATGGAGCTCTCGGTTGCGTTCTGGGGCAACATGACGAAACAAGGAGAAAGGAACAAGCCATTTATTATCTTAGCAAGAAGTTCACCCCGTACGAGGCCCGCTATTCTCTATTGGAACGCACCTGTTGTGCTTTGACTTGGGTAGCTCAGAAGCTGAGACATTACTTCTGTGCCTATACTACATATCTCATATCAAGAATGGATCTCTTGAAGTACATCTTTCAAAAGCTCATGCCCACTGGCAAGCTGGCCAAATGGCAAATCCTGTTGAATGAATTCGACATTGTTTATGTGACTCAGAAAGCGGTCAAGGGACAGGCACTGGCAGACCACCTTGCCAAAAACCCCCTGGATGGAGGATATGAACCTCTAAAAACGTATCTTCCTGATGAAAAGGTATCATTCATAGGAGAAGACATTGCAGAACCCAATGACGTTTGGAGAATGTTCTTCGATAGAGCAGGAGTTGGCATAGGAGCAGTCTTAATATCAAAAACCGGTCGGCATTATCCAGTATCTGCCAAACTCAGGTTCCCCTGCACCAACAATATGGCCGAGTACGAAGCTTGCATCTTAGGACTCAAAATGGCCATTGACATGAACGTTCAAGAGCTGCTAGTGATCGGAGATTCAGACTTACTCATACATGAGGTACGAGAAGAATGGGCAACCAAGAACTCCAAGATACTCCCGTATCTGCATCACGTACAGGAGTTGAGAAAGAGGTTCATAAAGACGGAATTCCAGCATGTTCCCAGAATCCAGAATGAGTTCGCCGGTGCATTGGCTACCCTATCATCTATGATACAACAACCTGACAAGAATTTCATTGACCCCATTCCAGTAAAAATCAATAATTAGCCAGCTTACTGTGACCATGTTGGAGAGGAAGCAGACGGAAAACCTTGGTTTCATGATATCAAGGAATATTTGGCAAAAGGAGAGTACCCGGAGCTTGCTAATCCTACCTAGAAACGCATACTTCAGAGATTGTCCAGCAACTTCTTTCACAGCGGAGGAATCCTGTATAGGAGGACTCTTGATTTAGGATTATTGAGATGTGTCGACGCAAAGGAAGCATCCAGGCTACTAGAGGAAATTCATGCTAGGACCTGCGGTCCACATATGAACGATTTTGTCTTAGCAAAGAAGATACTCCGGGCTGGTTAGTTTTGGATGACTATGGAAACGGACTGCATCCAGTATGTCTGAAAATGCCATCGCTGTCAGATACATGCAAACATGATA
>NW_017679857.1:11335-15387 GCF_001879085.1 Nicotiana attenuata | reverse complement strand
CTTTCCTCTTGTCTTACTAACATGCAGGTAGATGCCACATTGGCGGTGCTCCAAAGATGGAAGAAGGCAATTGGATGGACTCTAGCTGATATTCGGGGAATAAGCCCCGCCTTTTGCATGCACAAGATTATACTTGAAGATGATGCCAAGCCCTCCGTGGAACATCAAAGGAGGTTGAACGAGGCTATGTAAGAGGCTGTCAAAAAGGAGGTGATCAAGTGGCTTGACGTAGGGGTTGTGTACCCCATCTCGGATAGTTCTTGGACTTTACCGGTGCAGTGTGTGCCGAAGAAGGGTGGTATGATTGTGGTTACCAATGAGCAAAAAGAGTTGATTCCCACCAGGACTGTCACTGGATGGAGGGTGTGCATGGACTACCGAAAGTTGAATAAAGTGATCCGCAAGGATCATTTTCCATTGCCCTTTCTTGACCAAATGCTAGATAGACTTGCTGGGCATGCCTTCTACTGTTTTCTGGATGGGTACTCAGGTTACAACCAGATATTGATTGCTCCGGAAGATCAGGAGAAAACCACCTTCACATGCCCGTACGGGACCTTTGCATTTTCCAGGATGCCTTTCGGTTTGTGCAATGCACCGGCCACCTTCCAGCGGTGTATGATGGCTATATTTACCGACATGGTAGAGGATTTCTTGGAAGTGTTCATGGATGATTTCAGTTTTGTGGGTGACTCATTTGATGAGTGTTTGAAGAATCTTGACAAAATGTTGGCCCGGTGTGAAGAGACAAATCTTTTGCTCAACTGGGAAAGATGCCACTTCATGGTCGAGGAGGGCATTGTCCTCGGCCATAAGATCTCAAAGAACGGAATAGAGGTGGACAAGGCTAAGATTGAAGTGATTTCAAAGCTTCCTCCTCCTACTTCAGTCAAGGGGGTTAGGAGTTTTCTTGGGCATGCGGGGTTCTACCGAAAATTCATCAAAGACTTTTCTAAGGTAGTGAATCCTTTGTGCAAACTATTGGAAAATGATGCAAATTTCGTGTTTAATGAGGAATGCATGAAAGCTTTTGAACTTCTCAAGTAAAAATTGACAACCACTCCTATTATAACCGCACCCAACTGGAGCTTACCTTTTGAGCTCATGTGTGATGCAAGTGATGTTGCGGTGGGAGCGGTCTTAGGTCAAAGGATAAAAAAGATGTTTCACTCGGTGTATTATGCAAGAAAAACTATGAATGATGCTCAAGTGAAATACACGGTGAGGGAAAAAGAGTTGTTAGCAATGGAGAAATTTAGGCCCTATCTCATGGGGCCAAGGTGATAGTTTATACTGACCATGTAGCACTCCGCTACTTGATGACAAAGAAGGATTCCAAAGCTCGGTTGATGAGATGGGTTTTATTGCTTCAAGAGTTTGACCTTGAGATTGTTGATCGGAAAAGTTGTGAAAACCAAGTGGCGGACCACTTGTCCCGCTTGGAGGAGGAAGGGAGGCCCCTTGATGGCCTTGATATTAATGATTCATTCCCTGATGAGCAACTCCTCTCTGTATATGTGAATGGCATGCCTTGGTTTGCGGATGTTGCCAACTTTCTTGTGACCGACATTGTTCCGTGTGAGCTCTCTTCTAACCAAAGGAAGAAGCTTAAATGGGATAGTTTGGACTACTATTGGGATGAGCCTTACTTGTTCAAAATCTGTAATGATGGTGTGATACGGAGATATGTTACGGAAGATAAGCAAATGAGTATTCTGGATGCTTGTCATTCCTCTCTACGGTGGTCATCATGGTGGAGTGAGGACAGCTTTAAAGGTGCTTAGTTGTGGTTTTTATTGGCCTACACTGTACAAGGATGAAGGTGAGCTTGTGAAGAGATGTGATGAGTGTCAGAGAGCAGGTGGACTTTCAAAGAAGGATGAGATTCCTCTCACCACTATTCTTGAGGTTGACATATTTGATGTTTGGGGCATTGATTTTATGGGACCCTTTGTGAGTTCTTGTGGCAACACATACATTCTGGTGGCCGTTGATTATGTTTCAAAGTGGGTCGAGGCCATGGCTTTACCCAACAACGAGGCCCGGAGTGTGGTGGCTTTTCTCAAGAAGAGTATCTTTACTCGGTTTGGCACTCCTAGAGCTATCATCAGTGATGGGGGTTCTCATTTCTGCAATAAGGCATTTAACACTTTGCTTGCAAAGTATGGTGTCAATCACAAGATTTCTACCCCTTACCATCCTCAGGCTAGTGGGCAAGTTGAGGTCTCCAACAGGGAGATCAAGAGCATATTGTCAAAGACGGTTAATGTAAATAGGACTGACTGGTCAAAGAAACTGGATGATGCTTTGTGGGCTTACAGGACTGCTTACAAGACTCCGATTGGTATGTCTCCGTACCGGTTGGTGTTCGGGAAAGCTTGCCATCTCCTGGTTGAGTTAGAGCACAAGGATGACAAAAGCAGCAAGCTTCAGTCATTTTCCAAATTCTAACTTCACTCGAGCCTCGCTCATTTGACGCTCGGGGCTCCTGTGCCCCGTCCGAACATACCGACAAGTCTGAAATCACGAGGCGGACCTACTCGAACCCTCGAAACACTCAAAACAACGCTAAATCGAGGAATCAACCCCAAAACCAAATGAATCAAATCATTGAACTTTAAGTTCTTAATTCTCCTCCAACGGGTCAAAACGCCCTTAAACTACTCGGATTGACACCAAATTTTACGGGTAAGTCTTAACTGAGATTTCGGACTTGTACCAAGTTTTGGAATCGAAATTCAAACCCGATACCTAGGAAAACAATGATTTCTTAGTTTATTTAAACCTTTGAAACTTTAACTTTACAATTTCACATAAAAATTCATTACTCGGGCTAGGGACCTCGGAATTCGATTCCGGGCATACGCCCAGGTCCCATATTTTCCCACGGACCCTCATAAATTGTCAAATCACGATTCCGGGTCCGTTTCCCCAAAATGTTGACCGAAGTCAAACTTGGCCTTTTTAAAGAAACTTAAAGAAGCAACTAGACTTATTCATGCTCAAAACTCTTCTAACTTCCGAACCACCCGTCCCCGCAAGTCATAAATTAGCTAAAGCAAGTGCGGGAAGTCTTATTTAAGGGAACGGGGTTCAAAAATGCAAAACGACCGGTCGGGTCATTACATTCTCCACCTCTTAAACAAACGTTCGTCCTCGAACGGAGATAGAAAAGTACCTGGACTGCTGAATAAGTGGGGATATCTGCTCCGCATGTCCTCCTCGGAATCCCAGGTCGCCTCCTCGACCGGTTGGCCCCTCCACTGGACTCTTACCGCAGAAATCCTCTTGGACCTCAACTGGCGATCCTGTCTATCAACAATGGCAACTGGCTCCTCCTTGTAGCCCAAGCTCTCATCTAACTAAATGGTACTGAAATCCAACACATGTGAATGGTCGGCATGATACTTCCGAAGCATCGATACATGGAAGACTGGATGAACTCCTGATAAACGGGGAGGTAAAGCAAGATCATAGGCAACCTCTCCAACTCGCCTCAACACCTAAAAGGGGCCAATAAACCTTGGGCTTAGCTTGCCCTTCTTCCCAAACCTCATAATGCCCTTCATTGGCGAGAGTTTCAAGAGAACCTTCTCGCCAATCGTGAATGATACATCACGTGCCTTCTAATCCGCGTAACTCTTCTGCCTGGACTGAGCTGTGCGGAGCCTCTCCTGAATCAACTTTACCCTATCCAAGGAATCCTGTACCAAATCTGTGCCAAGTAACTTAGCCTCACAGGGCTCAAACCACCCAATAGGAGAACGACAACGCCGACCATACAATGCCTCATATGGGGCCATCTCTATGCTGGACTGATAGCTATTATTGTATGCAAACTCCGCCAAGGGCAAGAACTGATCCCACTGCCCTCCAAAGTCGATCACACATGCTCTAAGCATATCCTCTAAAATCTGAACAGTCCGCTCCGACTGCCCGTCGGTCTGAGGATGGAATGCCGTGCTGAGCTCTACGCGGGTCCCCAACTCACTCTAAACAGCTCTCCAGAAATGGGAAGTGAACTGAGGGCCTCTGTCCGATATGATGGAAAC
>NW_017679857.1:0-8324 GCF_001879085.1 Nicotiana attenuata | reverse complement strand
CTTCAACGCCAACACGGGAGGTTCCTCGATTGAGGGCTTTGTTGGGGGAGTTTTTCTGTTCTCAAGATCCAGAGAGAGCTTACGGGGCTCATAGGAATAAGACCCCATACCATGTAAAGCATTGACACACTCCACCCTTCCTTCATCCTCATTGACATCAAGGTTCAACAATACCGCTTCTAGAGGATCCTCCACATTGATCATGGCACTAGTATCATCAACGATCACCTCCGTGACAAGATCCACAAAAGAGCACACTTCCTTGCTATTTGGTTGCTTCATTGATTTGCACACATGAAAGACCACTTTTTCATCACCCACCCGGAAGGTGAGTTCCCCTACTTCCACATCGACCAATGCCTTCCCAGTTGCAAGAAAGGTCTTCCCAAAATAATAGGCACCTCATAATCGACCTCGCAGTCGAGAATCACAAAATCAGCAGTCAAGATAAATTTGTCCACCCGGACAAGAACATCATCAATAATACCAAGCGGCCTCTTAATCGTTCTATTTGCCATTTGCAATCTCATTGAAGTCGCCCTCGGTTGCCCGATACCCAAAGTTTTGAACACGGAGTAAGGCATCAAATTGATGCTTGCTCCCAAATCACATAGTGCCTTTGCAAAGTTTGCACTCCCAATGGTGCATGGAATGGTGAAAGCGCCAGGATCTTCTAGCTTTGGAGCCATCGAGTGTACAGTTGCACTAACTTTGTGACTCATCTTGATGGTCTCACAATCCATGGATCTCTTCTTTGTCACCAAGTCTTTTATGAACTTGGAGTAACCCGACATTTGCTCGAGAGCCTCCACCAAAGGGACATTGATTGATAAGCTCTTCATCATGTCAAAATTTCTTAAATTGGTTTTCATTTTTCTGCTTCGCAAGCCTTTGGGGTAAGGTGGAGAAGACCTTGGAAAAGGAGCCTCGACTTTAGGCATAACCGCTTCCGGCATGTCTATTACGTGTTCCCTACACGGGTTCACGTCATTTTGTGTCTCCACCTCGTTATCCCGGATATCAATCCTCACTTTCTCATTCAAGTTCTCATCATTCACATTCTCAACAACTAAAGGGATACCATCCTCTTGCAACTCAACTTCATCACTCAAAATTTCCTTTTGTTTGGAGGCATTCACATCACCACCTCGACCGCTTCTTGTAGTTCCGCCATTGCATGCCCGGTATTGTTCCCACCCTTCGGGTTGACTACCGTATCACTAGGTAAAGCCCCCTTAGGGCGAGTATTCAAGGATTTTGAGATTTGGCCAAGTTGAACCTCCAAGTTTCTGATTGAAGTATTGTGGGATGCCAAATGGGCATCAGAGTAGGCGTTCTTTTTCATCATCTGTTCAAACAACATTTCTATCCTCCCCATTTCATTGTTTGATACACTAGGACCTTGGGATGGAAATGGGGGTGGATTGTTTGGTTGTTGATACATCGGGGGCCTTTGAAAGCCTTGCCCCCGATTTCCTTGATTGCCATTGTTCCAACCACCTTGATTTTTGTTTCCACCCCAATTGTTGTTGTTGCCACTCTAGTTGCCTTGGTTGTTGTGATTGCCCCAATTCTGAATTTGGTTGTTTTTCCCCAGTTTCTATTCCCTTGTTGTTGTTGATTCCCCTAATTGCCTTGTGATCTCCATTGTTGTTGTTGGTTAGAAGCATTTCCCCTTTGGCCTTGATAATTGTTCACGTACTGGACTTCTTCATTCTGCTCATCATACCCATCATCTTGGTTGAACCCACCACTATCTTGGTCATATTGATCCAGACTCCCTTGGCTTTGTTGACCTCTTTGTTTCCTTATGTTGACCAACATGTTGACTCCCTCCATAGCATTTACTTGACGTGGTGCTTGAACCTGTTGTAATTGTGCCTTTGCTAACTAGTTCATTGTTGTTGTTAACTCCGCTATTGCTTGACCATGGTCGTGGAGCTCTTTATGCAAGTGAATAACTGTGGGATCACCCTGTGGCACATTAGCTCGACTTTGCCAAGCTGAGGAAGTGTCCTCCATCTTATCCAATATCTCACAAGCCTGATCATACGGTGTGTACATGAAATTTCCCCCTGCGAGCTGGTTCACTATACACTGATTTGGTGTGTTAATGCCACGGTAGAATGTCTGTTGTATCATTGCCTCGGTCATATCATTGTTTGGACTTTCTTTCACCATAGTCCGGTATCTCTCCTATATCTCATGAAGTGGTTCGTTGGGCTCCTGTTTGAACGCCAAGATCTCATCCCTCAAAGTCGCCATGTGACCCGATGAGAAAAACTTTGCTATAAACTTGTCCGCCAACTTATCCCATGTATGGATGGTATGGTTGTGAAGTCTCTCCAGCCAGTCCAATGCTTTCCCTTGAAGTAAGAAAGGGAATAATCTCAACCGCAATGCATCCTCTGACACATTCGTCTGCTTGCTTCCCCAACAGGTATCAACGAAGCCCTTAAGGTGTTTGTACGCATCCTAATGGGGAGCTCATGTGAAGTACCCTCGCTGCTCTAACAAAGTCAACATCACGTTGGTAATTTGAAAATTGTCCGTCCAAATCCGGGGTGGGACAATTGCACTGGCGTAGCCCTGGTTAGGAAGCACCCAAGGTACAGCTCTTGGAGGTGGCGAGGAGGTTCTGGAATATTGTTATTGACCTGTCAGCCTCTCCTTTGTCCTTGAGGTACTAGAGGTATCTCCTCCTCTCCATTATCATCAACCTCCTTCCGCGGTGGAATATCTCCAAGAGGAGCATTGTTTGCCATTTTTGTACCTGTATTGATGATTCACCCAAGTCAGTAAACTAGAAGGAAATAAAAACAAAACACAAAACTAGATAGATAGATAGATAGATAGCCAAAACCATTTAGCTCCCCGGCAACGGCGCCAAAAAGTGATCGGGTCCAACCCTACACCACTATAGAGTGGCAAGAGCGGTCGATGCAGCTTTTACTCGAGAAGATCGGGATCGAATCCACAGGGAGCTAGAATAAGTTTGGATTGGGTTCCTATCTAAACTAGAAATGCGCGATGTAATTGTTTACACTTCCAGACAGGCTTTGAATTTTTTACTATTCTAAATTTTATACTAATGATGCAGGAAATTTGACTAAGTATGATATTTTTTTGTAGGGTTTTCTTGATTGGTAAAGAGGCACTAGGGAAGTGACATACTCCTAGGTGAATATCTACCGGGATCTAAAACTTAGGGCAATTTGTTATAGTTGGGATCGTAATATAGGCAATGCACGAAACTACTCACTCTATACCTCTCGGTAGTTTGAGTGACTATGCCCTAATTGGCTTTCTCAAGTCCAATAAGATTGGCTCAAGTCGGGTATTACTATCTCTAGGTTTAACCCTTTAATTGGGGCTATCAATCTCTTGAATGAGATAGAATGCTCCCCAATTCCTTGTTGGCCTGAATTTCCTAGACTTGGACTCTCTTTCTCAAGAAGAGCCTAAGTCAAAAAGGTACAAATTAGTGTTTGCAACCACCAATTCAACATTAAAAGCACAAAACAGGCCAAATATCATCCAGCCATAAACATCTAAGCCTTAAAATAAGAGACCCATTAAATACCCACATTAGGGTTGAGCCATAACCCTAGCTAATGGGTTTAGCTACTCATAATTGAAGAAGAAATCATAAATTGAGATGAAGAATAATCCATAAATTGTAATTACAAGATAAGAAACTAAGATTAATTGCTAAACTAGCTACAAAATTACTCAAAATAGGTAAAAGTCGCCGTTCACGTGCTCACTACTGATAGGATGACCTAAAAATCTAAAAAAGTAGTATTTATACACAGCCAAATTTTTCGGACAAAAAATGCCCCTGACAGAGGTACCACTGACAGCGAAAAATGGACCGCTGCAGCGGTGTGGCTACCGCGGACCGTGGTCTTTAGCTTTAGCTCAGACTCCAGGCTCTCTGAATCTCTTCTACGCGGACTGCGGTAAAAGGACCGCTGTCGCTGTAGGGGTACCCCGGTCGCATAAAATCACCGCGGACCGCAGTAACTTGCAATGCCTCAAACTGTATCTCTCTGAACCTTGCCACCGCGGACCCCAATAAAAGGACCGCGGTCACGGTGGGTCTTCTGCGGCCGCGGTGGATTTTCCGTTGTAGCGCTGCTTTGACTTGACTTTGAACTTGTGTAGGTTTCACTCCTTTTTGAGCTAGTTATGACATCCTCGTCTCCTTTTTACCAAACACTGCAAACAAGCACAACAAGTTAGCTTTTTGGAATAGTTATACATGTTTTAGTCCAAAACTCAAGCGAAAAGGAGCATAAAATAGACTAGAATCCCTAGTTTTCAACATGCACTTGCAAGAAGTTTGAATCTATGGGTATTTTATGTGCACATTTTCTGTTGATTTATACGTCAAATAAAGTTTATGAAATCCCTAAGGAATATATTTTGAGAAGATGGACCAAAGATGCGAGGAAAAGAATAAAAAAATTGTCAAGCCAAAGTTGTTCTATGAATAGAAGTTCAGAATCTGAGATTGTTTACACTAATAGTGTGATGCAAACTTGTTATAATCTTACTCATCTTAGCAAATATAATATGGAGTGCCGAGAGATTTTTCAAAGACATCTCGAAAATGCTTCAGATGAGTTAGATGATTATCTAGAGAAATTGAACAGTACTGCTGCCCATATTTCAAACATAGAAGACAACAAGGTATTAGAGCCTATTTACGTAAAAGCACCAGGTGTTCGTAAAGAGCATATTCTACGCCATTGGGAGAAACCCAAAAAAAAAGAAAAACTTCTCAACCGACTAATGGAGAAATTAGTATGTATTACGATACAAGTCTTTGCTTGTTTTACTTTTTTTGTAACAATCTAATTAGTTATTTGTTCACAGAGAAATCTCAAAAAGATGTTGCACCACCAATAAAAAACTTGTTTGAGGATAATTCTTACACTCCCCATCAAGCAATATCTCCTTTACCAGAAGTTAATTTGCAAGTTAGCTTTCTTTCGTTCCTTTTTACATAAAACTTATGTTAAATTATTTTCATATTATTAACTCATCTTGAATTTTCTTTTTCCTGTAAGGATGTTGATTTTGATTTGGATATGAATGAATCAAATGTCTCACTTTTAGCCTTGTTACAAAGTGTTGAGAACACAACACAGGTATTTTAACAATCTGACTTTCTTGTATAGGAAGTGTGGAGAAATACTGCAACTATAGTTAGTGTGTTTAAAACTTTTTATAATTCTATTTTTATTTTTATTGTTGTAGCAATCATCTACAAGTACGTGGAAATCAGGAGCAAAGTACAATTGAAGTACTATAGTGTGGCTGCCTTTGTTGATATTGCATTGCTACATACAGTTCGGCTCGCTACTTTCACCAGTTGTTTAGAAATTAAAATTCTTACGTAGAATGATTTATACGAAGTAGTATTTTGAGACATTCGAGAAGGAGAAGCTAGTGAACTAGATTTCTTTGATTTTTGGATAGAAGAATTTACATACATTTGTGGAGAATCATTGATTGCTTTTTGTAGGTGTTAATCGGGCCGGGCCGACCCGTTTTCAACCCGCTTCAACCTGGTTCAGCCCGTTACTGTTGCTTATTGTGCAGGCTAGAACGGGTTGTTTGGGGGGTGGGTTTTGGACGAACTTGTTTTGGATAACGGTGCATCGTACCCGCTAAGCCCGTGACTCGTTAACGGGTTATTAACGGGATGCAGTCCGTTATCATCCCGGTTACCATTGAGAATTTTTTTTTTTTAATTATTTGGACCGTCGCCAATGGTCAAATTGAGAAATGACCGTTGGGGAATGGCCAGAGTTTGCAGAAATGACCATTTCGGCCTCCCGCATTAAAAATATAGCCCTCCGACCCCTAATAATTGATAAATTACATTTTAACATTTTAAAACCTATAAATAGCCCCCCTTCTTCTTTTTCTTCATTTTTTCTCACAATTCACTCTCTTACTACTCTAATTCTCTCAATTCTCTCTTGATATTATACTTAAATTTTCAAATCTCAAATTCTCAATTATTTATTATTTCAAGTTTCATCAATTATTTAGTTTAGCCATTACAAAATTATTATTATCAAATATCAAGTGTTCAAGTGAAGTGTGGTATCAAGTACTATCAAGTATCAACTATCAAGTTTCGGTCTATCAATGAAGTTTGATTTTTGATATCAAAATTAGTGCGACATCCGGAATCCCGGTACACTCGTTCCATCTCTTGCTCTTATTTGGTGTACACTTATTTTATTATTTAGAATTATTAATTTAATTCTTAATTTAATTTACATAATGGATTTACTTAGAGCAGCCAAAAAAGCATGCACTAGTAGAGGTGGTAGTAAGAAAACTTTCAAAAGATCAAGAGGTGGTGTTGGTTCTTCTTGTAGCTTTACACATATTTCTAAAAGTTCACCTGAAAATTTAAATGTAGATTATAAGCGAATGCAAGAAAATTTTGGTATGGATGATCATTTAGATGATATTTTAGATGATATTCAATCACCCGATAATCTTGAAACACCACCACCTACACCTGGTAATGCTAGTCAAACTCAAAATATTAGGGGTGGAACAAGTAGGACTCCTCTCCCTATTAAGAAGAATCGACGATTAAGAAGTAAGTGTTGGATATTTTTTGAAAGACTTGAAGATTAAAAAAATTATGTAAAATATAAAATTTGTAATGAACATTATAAACATGAGCCTGGTAAGGGAGGGGGAATGGGTCAACTTCGTAGGCATATGGAAGAGAAACACCCTCTTGATTGGAGAGTAGATGAGGAATCTGGGCAACAAAAATTTAACCCGAGTACTGGCGGGGTTATTTGGTAAATACGATATTAAGAAAGATCGGGAAGAATTAGCTAAAATGATTATTTTAGGTTGTTTACCTTTTAATTTTGCTTCTTCACCGTATCTTGTTATTTATATGAAAAGAATTTATAACCCTATGTTTAAAGGTATTCCTAGAAGTACTTGTAGAGCTGATATCTTTAGGCTTTTTGGACAATATCAGACATATATACGTTATTTGTTCGCAAGTCTTCCTTGTAGAGTTTCTCTTACTTTTGATATTGGTCGTGCTTTAAATGAAAATGATTATTTGACTGTTACATGCCATTGGATAGATGATAATGTTTGTATGCAAAAACGTATTATTGCTTTTAAATATGATGAAGATCAAAGTCATACTGGTGCATTTATAAGTAATACTATCCATGAAGTTAATATATTCTATAATCTTGCAGAAAAAAATTTGTGTGTGTCATTTGATAATGCTGCTAACAACAATGCTGCTATTATAATATTAAAATTGCATCTACACCCACCACTTCCTGACGTATTTCATGTTAGATGTGCGTGTCATATTTATAACTTGATTGTGAAGAGTGACCTTCAATTATTTAAAGATGAAATTACTTTAGTTATAGGAGAGCTGTTGGTGTAATTCAAGGAAATAATAGAAGTGCTAGATTAAATGCATTTAAGGAAAAATGTGTACACTATGGACTAAAACCAAGACTCATGCCTGAAGAAATAGTTACTAGGTAAAATTATACTTATTTATTCTTAAGATGTTGTTGTAAATACAGAATGCCTATAACTGAAGTTGTTAATTCTCATTGCACCGATCCTAGCCGTTTGTTAACATCTAGAACTTGGGAAGTCATTCATAATGTTGTACAATTTTTACAAATATTTTATGTGGCTACACTTGAGTTTTCTGGAGCTTATTATGTCACGACCCAAAATCCATTAAGGGTCGTGATGGCGCCGGACACCGCTGTCAGGCAAGCCAACCAAATACTTAATTAAACTCCAATTTTAACAATTTTTGAAAACCAAGATTTTCCTTTAAATTTCATAAGCAAAAAGATAACTGCTTCAATTCAAATTAAATACTAGCAATCAATACAAAAATATTTAACAACCATCCCAGAACCCGGTGTCACAAGTGCATGAGCATCTACTGATAAGGAAAATAAAATACAATACAACATTTGCCCGGAATACAGTGGACAGAAAGAAAATACAATTTACTGGAAGGGACTTCACTAGCTGCGGGCCGCCTCGAACAATGCAACTCACCTAGTCCCCGAATCATCCGTGCTGCTATGCCCAGTGGGCTGCTAGAGATAAATATACTTGTGCAACAAAAATGCACAGAAGTGTAGTATGAGTACGTAAACAACGTGTACTCAATGAGTATCCCGTCTAATCTCGAAGAAGTAGAGACGAGATGGTCAACTTCGACACTTACTAGAGGTCAATTGACAATATACTAAAAATATGAGGAAAATCATGGATTT
>NW_017679856.1:14743-15388 GCF_001879085.1 Nicotiana attenuata | reverse complement strand
CCAGCCGCTAGTGGTATTCTAGCTCCTCCTAGATCTATACAGATCTAGGACGATTTGAGTTTGTTTCTTTAATATTTTATAGTGTCCTTGGAACTCTTTACAAGAATCGTTGATTTCAAGTGTTTTTCACTGTCGACGCCCCCTTTTTCTCTAAAGCGAGATCGGGTTTACGACATTTGGGAAGACAACTCTATTCCCGTCTGGGAATTGGATTTTTGAATTTGAAGAGTCGCCACCTAATGATTAAGTGCATTAGGACACTAAGGATTTTGAATTTGAAAACCAAAGTTCGGGTAAGGGCTAGAAATTATCTCGAGGGGAAGGTGTTTGGCACCCCTCAAGATCCACTAGTGTGGTTCCCGACCATGCTACAATTGTGACTTTAAATGCAATTAATTAAATTGCTTATTTTCATTTTTTATAGCTTGTTCAGTAGTTTAGCTTCTTCTTTTTATTTAACTATTAGACTAGGTTGGTTTAAAACTAGGGTAATGCACCAAATCTTGCTTGATTAATGGGTGAACTGAGTAGGGACACAGTAGGTGTAATAACTTGTACAAGAATGGCAAAATATGCACCCCTAACTTAGTACCCGGAAACCCTAGTTCAGCGCGGTCCGCGGTCATTTTTGCGTCGACCGCGCTG
>NW_017679856.1:0-10180 GCF_001879085.1 Nicotiana attenuata | reverse complement strand
GGCCGGTTCTCGTTTGAGTTTCTGTGACTATCTCGCCTCGAATATGTTTCTACTGAGTTTCTTAGCCTAGCTTACATCAACTCTATGTGCTTGTGTTCATCTTGACTGTTCAAGACTTGCCTCTTTGCTTGCTATGTCTGGTTATTCTTTTCTTACTCTATTTATATGCTAAACACCGACTCATGACTTTCTCTTTGATTGATTCTGGATCCCCTATTTCATGGTTTGATTGGAAGACCTTCCTTTAAACCTTCGATTCCTACCCTTTCTATTCAATTTGATTGATTCGCCTACCTTGTCTGCATTGGTACTTTTTTCTTACTGACAATCTCCTTAATTAGAGTTTTTCTTAACTTAGCCCTAATTGTTTACCCTATACTTACTATATTTGAAATCTTTCCTTATTGGTTGTACATTGATTTCTTTCCTTATTTGTTACTTGTTCTTACCGTTTGAACTGATTCCCTTAAATTAAGGGAGTACATGTACTGATTTTGCTCTAATTGGTTCTGAGTTCCATAATTACTATACTATTATGATTCTTGCCTTATTTTACCTAGTTTCGAACTACTATATATACATACTCTCTCATTAACACAAACACACGAACACATTGGTTAAAAGAAAAGCTCTCTCACACTCAAAACTTTTCTGCTCCCTCTTTGGTTACTTGCTATCATTCTGAGTTAGCCGGCTACAAGCCAAGGTTAACTATTGTGCTTTCCTATTCCTCACTTTGTGTTTACCATCTCTCTACTGGTATGTTCTGATTTCAATTCAAGTCTCAAAACCAATATGTTTCTTTTACTACTTCAGTTTATCATGTTTCGAGTTTGTTTCTATCTATGGTTCTGTTGTTTAACATGCAATTGACATGTTTACATTACTGCTTCATGTAGCATGCTTGTCTAACCTTCTTAGGGCTTTTCAGAACATGTCCTACCCCCTCCCCTAGTAGTCTGTCTCAACATGACTCTACCTTACTTTAAATGCTTGTCTACTTGTTATCCAGTTTTGATGTGTAAGCTGATCTGTCACTTTAAAAGGCTGATTCTGTGGTTGTTTTTGAAACTCTTATTGTATTGGTACCAATAGCTATCCCCTAATCCCTTAAACCCCAAAAGAACTGCTATGTTCATGATACTATGTGCTCTATATGTCCCCAATTCCCATTCCCCTGTATGAAGGACTGTTATTTGAGTATTGCTGAACTTGTTTGACTTACCTGCTGTTTGTTTAATTACACCACTGTTTTTCAAAAGCTGTTTTCCCAACAACTTCCTTGCTTACAAAGTTATTTCAACTAAGTCTATTTTATACTGTTTTTCCTACTGAAACCCTTTCAAACTATGTCAAGCATTCTCACTCTGTTCCTAAGTCCCTAGGTTCTGCCCCCTCCAGTGTGTGTACTGCCTTGGGATCCTTTTGAGAACCCTCTGAACTCTAGCACACTGAGGCTGGCCCTTCCATACTGGACTTACTCAATTTGGTTACAAAGTCTAGGTGAAGCACTGCCCGGGATCCTTGAGATCCTTAGGGAACTCTGACGCACCGAGACAATGATATTGTCTTTAAAATTGGCATTTGAGGCTATTGGAGGTTTGGGGAAATCACTTGTGCCTGCTTCAGGCTCCCTATAGTGTAACTTCTTCTTTTTTTTATCTATGTAATTCATTCGTCTGGTTTGTAATAATTTGAAAATGAATATTGGGCTGATTAGTAAAATGGGTGGGTAGTTACATATTTGTGGGGTAATATGGGTAGAAACCATGCCTATAGGATCTCATATTTGCTATGTCTGCCCTAATATGTTAGAAAACCATCCCTATAGGATTTTATATATTTGCTATGTTTGCCTCACTATGCTAGACATCATTCCTATAGGTTTTACAATCAACTTCACAAATAGATATCATACTTAAGCATGTAATCAAGTTTAAGTTTCTGTTCCAATGGTTGTTTAAATTTATTTCCGCTAGAAATCATGCCTAAAGTTTATAAGCAACTAGATATCATAGGTAACAACATCAGAAATTCTTCATATAAATCTAAAATCAGTTTAGTTTGAAATAAGTCAATCCAGTTCATGATTAGTTCACTTCGAAACTGGTCTAATTAGTGGTTTGTTTTCCCTGAAATGAATTCTTTCGAGTACTGCTCTAATTTACTATTAGAAAGCATGCCTATAGGAACTCAAGAGTCTGTTTTAAAATCTTCCCACTATTTTACTATGTCAAACGTAGTTATCATGCTCTTAGGACACCACTATTCAGCGTGTAGGCAAGCCTATAGGGCATTTTCAAATCCTGGAACTCTGAAACTGTTTCTGCTACTCAATGTTGTTCTGATTTAACAGGCTTAAAATCAGTAGGCAAACTGATAGGGCCATTACTTCTGAGTTTATAAAACAAACCGCCTATCTTCTACGTCTTGATATTCACTTAGACATCATGTCTTAAGATACCGTTTAACAATACGGCCCTTATTTATGTTTGAGTCGTGCTGCTTATGTGCGTTGTTTGTGGAGGTAAACTTGAGCCTCTAATTGCTTCTTTTCTACCTTATGTGCTAAGGTCCTATTGGTTCTTGCCTGTACCCTTAGTATTTTCTCCTTTAAACCTTAGGGGTCTGTCTAGAACTGCCTATAGGTAGAGGTCCTAAATTTCCTCCAGGTCTATTAAGAAGGGACGGGTAACAACACGCAATAGAGATTGCTAACCAACACTCGCTTTAATAACCACTAAGGGGGTAGGAAGGGTAGATATGGGATATGATGACTACACGCTAATGTCACGTGTAGCCCCTCATTGAGGAGTGTTTATCGGACATTGTGTGGGGTGATCCTGTAGGCTAACCAACCTAGGACCCTCCTTTCCCAAATCCCTTCTGTTTAAAACCTTGTTTTATTTGTTCAAATCTTTGTCTATTATCTGAGTCATACAATATCCAACCTGCTCTTATTTGCAATTATGTGTTTAAAAACTATTTGTTTGACTAATTCATGAGTTAAGTTCGGCCGGGACCCACCGTTGTGGACCGCGAGGGGTGCCTAACACCTTCCCATCAAGGTTATGTCGAGCCCTTATCCTAAATCTCTAGTAATGCAAACCAATCCAAGAGTTAATCGCTCTAGGTGCCCTAACGCACCGTAATCCGTTAGGTGGCGACTCTTCAAATACCCAATTCCATAAAGGAAACGAGTTGTTCCCCCATGAATGTCGAAACCCGGACTTTCTCCGCGGAGGAAAAAAGGGGGCGCGACAGCATGGAGACTCTGCTGGGGATACCTTTTAGGCTCTAACCATAACGAACTTATCTTTTTATGAATTAGTCCAAGTATGCTTCATCCCGTACCCTTCTCCCTTATTTGAATTTAACTGTCGTTTTCTTTTAAGCATTTATGGTTCTTTATCCCTGAAACTGACTTGTCTCTTTGTTTTCCTTTTCCTGTAACTGTCTTTCAATTATTTAAATGATGTATTTATTTTTCCCTACATGAAAATACTTGACTACATGTTATTAACTGCTGCACAAATCATGCTCTACATCATATTCCACTCGTGCGTATCAAATCCTATAGCAACGCTTTAATGAGTGGTTGCGCTCTTCCTATTTACTACCCTTAAATTCGGAAAGGCTTATTTGCGGTAAAACCAGTCGATTAGCGGTGCAGTCGACGGTTCCGTGCCTTCCCCCTCGAGTTGTCCGCTTAAGGGTACCAGTCTAAAACCCCATAGAAACCTTACTCTGGATAAAATTGTGCATGCATCATGGTCAAACCTAGACGGATTAATATGTTGTCCACATAATAATCCTTTAAGACAAGCCTTATCCAAAAGTCCATCAGGTTTTCATAATCCCAAAGGACACAACCACGTTCTATGCATTAATTTGGAGAACTAAATGCCAATATGCTAATCATGATTGTATAAATAGTTGAGTCTGGTGGGGGATAAGGGACTAACCCTTTTGTTTTGCAGAAATGAGGCACGAGGTCCCCAGGTTCGGTATGGTTAGCATACCCTCACTCTTGCTAGACTTGTGGAGGAATCTTCCATCGAGCGACCAAATCAATGAATGGAAGGAGAGGGCCGTTTAGACTAGCGAAAAGCTGGAATATCTAGAATACAGTTTGATGGAATTGGAAAAGTGAGGAAGAGAGTCACCGACTGCCAGAACGCTGAGGGAACCGAAGGAGGGCATTTGGCAAAGGCATTCTTACTGATGAACCTACGCGAACTGGGGGATTTGATCGACAAGAGCATTCAACCTGAGGAAAGTTCTTCTGGGACCAAATAGGCTAGATTTACTTGCTTTCCTAAAATGTAATAAGGCCAAGTGCCAATAGTGACTTATTTTATTATCATCTTAGTATCGTTTTGGGATTCGTCTATTTTTATATCATGAAATGAAGCATTTATTGGCATTTAAAGTTCTCCAAATCTATTTGTCGCTAGGCCTACCTCGGGCACAAGGAGGCTCCCAAACTAGGACGCGAATTTACATTCCCGCAATACGTGTTTAAATACTGCAACATTTCAAAATCCTCACTGACTTGTTACCATTTTGTTTTTTTTCCTTCTTCTTATTATTCCCATCCCCTTAGGTTGGTTCACTCATACTGGCCTCATCAGCGTACCGCACCAGATCTAGAGGCCCTCCACCTCCTCTTCCTCCTCCAAGCAACACAAAAGATAGAGGAAAGGCAAAGATGGACGATTTAAGCGGAATCCAAAAGGAGAATATTGAGAACGCAGAGACTTCAGATGGCCGTAGTACTCCGGCCCCAAATGATCTAGTCTTGAGACTGGAACAAAAGATACTGGAATTCCAAGGAGAACTTGAGCGGGTTCGCAACTTGGCAAACTTGTCACTCACCCTCAATGTCCCCGATATCCACCAACAAAACACAAAGAACCTAGCACCTCCTCAGAACACACAAAACCAACAGCCATAAAATCCTACCACACCAAATTAATACGCAACTCCACCCTAAAATATCAATCCGCTGCCGATACCAACTCCGCCACAACATCACTATCAACCAATTCAGTACCCACCAACCACCACTTACCACACTCCCCAAACACACCACAACCCATTCCCGATCCCCAAAACTCCACCAATGACCATCATTACACCCAAGTCCCTGGAACCTATCAAAGCAACCCTATATAGGTGGAAACTATACCTCACTCTACCTAACCAATCTCATATACACCGGAATCCTCCGAGAAGGACCTGCTCATTAAAAACATGGATGAAGAACTCAAGAAGTTAACAAGTCGAGTTTAAGGTGTCGAAGGTGACAGAGGAATATAAGATTTGAACTATGAAGATCTGTGCATACAGCCGGATGTCGAACTGCCAGAGGGGTAAAAAACCCCCAAGTTCGAAATGTTCGATGGCACGGGTGATCCCAGGGTTCATCTAAGGACCTATTGTGACAATCTTGTCAGGGTCGGGAAAGATGAAAAGATCCGAATGAAGCTCTTTATGAGGAGCCTTCCTGGGGATGCTTTGTCTTGGTATATCAGCCAAAATCCCAAGAAATGGTCCAATTGGGTAAGCATGGCATTGGATTTCATGGACAGGTTCAGGTTCAACATAGAAAATGCACCAGATGTTTTCTACATTCAAAATCTTAAGAAGAAACCTACTGAGACTTTCCGTGAATACGCTACTCGTTGGAGGTCGGAAGCGGCCAAGGTCATGCCCTCTTTGGACGAAGAACAAATGAATAAATTCTTCGTCAGGGCACATGATCCACAATATTATGAGAGGTTAATGGTTATCGAAAATCACAAATTCTCGGACATCATCAAACTTGGAGAAAGAATCAAAGAAGGAATCAAGAGCGAGATGGTAACGAACTTTGAGGCACTGCAAGCCACGAATAAGGCACTACAATCAGGTGGCATGTCGAAGAAGAGAGATGTTGGGGCGGTAATGGCGGCCCAGGGCCCAAAATCTCCACTTACCTTGCAGACACCTCCACCCACATATCAAACATCACCGCCTACATATCAACCTTCATCTACCAGATATTCCCAACCAGCCACTGTCCATCACACCTATAACTCCCAACCATCCCACTTCCAATCACCTCCAACTCGCCAAAAACTTTCTAAGACCAAGACCCAACTTCGACCGAAAGCCACCCAGACAATACACCGCCATTGCTGAGTCCATCGACCAACTATATGAAAGGTTGAAAGCCGCAGGTTACGTCACTCCTGTTCCCGCTGTGGCACTAGAAAATCCATCCCAATGGGTCTGTCCGAACAAAACTTGTACGTTCCATTCCGGTATGAAGGGGCACATCACTGCTGAGTGCCGAACATTGAAGGATAAGATACAGACGCCAATTGACAACAAGGTCATACAAGCAAAGGAAGCCGCACCTAATGTCCGCAACAATCCCCTTCCTGATCACAGAGGTGATGGTGTACATGTGATAGAGACAAATGAAGAAAGGGACCTTGAGGGGTTGATCGGGTTTATTGGAGAAGGCAATGACTTTAAGGTTGCAGTCACACCTACTCCTATTGTAGTTCAGACTCAAGCACCAATCGAGGTTAAGGTAACTGCATCAGTTCCATTCGAGGTGGAGATGGCTCCGCCCGTAGCCACCCCCGCTCCATTTGAAGTAGAAGTGGTCACACCTTTCACCGTGACAGTATCAACCACACCCCCATTCAACTCTAAAGCAATACCCTGGGATTCTATTGACGAGGCTCAGCGGAAAGGGAAGGCTGAGGTAGAGGGATCTGACGCTGCACAAGGAATGACTAGAACCGGAAGAGTCTATACACCGGAACACCTGGGAGGTTCAAGTAAGGAGGCCACGACTAGGCAGCCTATCATTGAGACCGGACCAGATGACCTGTTGAGGAAAGTACAGGCAAAGGAGTACTCTGTTGTTGACCATCTGAACAAAGTCCCTGCTCAGATATCTATCCTGTCACTATTGCAGAATTCAGAGGCACACAAGAATGCCTTAATGAAAGTGTTGAGCGAGGCCTATGTACCCAATAACATCATCGGCGGAGAGATGGCCAACATGGTTGGGCAAGTACTAGAAAGTCATAACATCATCTTCCACGAAGATGAGCTACCACCCGAGGGACTGAATCACAATCGAGCATTGCATATTACGGTGCAATTTGAAGACAAGTTCATTGCCAGGGTCTTGGTTGATGGAGATTCGAGCCTAAATATTTGTCCATTGGACACTCTGAAAAGGTTGGACAAAGGTTTCCATGAGATACTGGTGGGAAGCATGAATGTGAAGGCTTTCGATGGGTCCCAGAGGGCCACGATTGGGGAAATCAACCTTTGCTTGCAGATGGGGCCAACTTGGTTCGACGTTGAATTTCAGGTGCTTGACATACCGGCCTCATATAATCTTCTGCTGGGCTGGCCATGGATCCATGCTGCTGGAGCCGTGCCCTCCACACTACATCAAGCCGTGAAGTTTGAATGGAATCGCCAGGAGGTAATCATTCACAGAGATGGAAGTAACCCCATCTACACTAGTCAAACCATCCCGACCATTGGACATAGAAGAAGGCTAGGAGGGGGAAACTATCATCACATTGAACGGGTCAATGCCGTCGAGAAGGATAAGTGGTGGAGTAACAAAATAGAAAGCATACTAACATGGTCTGGATATGAACCCGGCAAAGGGTTGGGAAAAACCTCCAAGGTATCACTAAACCAATTCAGCTGAAAAATCATGGTACCACCTTTGGGATCGGATACCAGTATACCTGGCAAGATTACAATGATTGGTCGCCTCCATGGCGTGGACCATATTACCCTCTTGAGCAGCCTGTGCCACGTTTGGAACAAACTTTTCACCAGGCTAACATAATATGGGGGACTGCAGAAGAAGAAGCACTAGCTGGGTTGAAGAATTTGTTCTTCGTGGATGAGGACATGGACTGCGGTGCCATAATTGAGGAGGAGGAGGAAGAAGGCCTCACTATCCAAATTGTGAAGAAGGGACCTGTTCTCAAGACTGAACCGCCGCACCATCCCGAGCCCGCCAAGTCCCTGGGTAGCTTGTCAGAATTTACTTCTATAATCCATTCTAGGCATTTAAGATTTCCCGTAATTTTGTTTTAAGTTTTACTTGTTTCAAAATAAATGCTCGATTCATCGAGCCGTAATTTGTCTGGACAATTTTTCAAGTTTTAATCAAATGCATTTGCTCTTTATTATTCACTACTATTTTTACATTTTTCCTTTCTACAACATTATTATTACTTTTCCTGATGAACCAGTGACTGTGACATGTAATAAGGCAACGCAACAAGAGAATAGTAATTCAGAGGAAGAAGATGAGATACCCGAGGAAATTGTCAGGGAGGTTGAAAATTTTGAGAATAAGCCTAAGTCCAATTTAGACGAGATCGAAGCAGTAAATTTGGGAGACGCCGAGACCGTCAAGGAGACCCGCATCAACATTCACTTGTCACCAACAGAGAAGAAATAGTACATTCGTTTCCTAAAAGAGTATGAGGACATCTTCGCATGGTAATATGATGACATGACTAATTGAGCACATCCATAGTAGCTCACAAGTTGCCCACCAATCCCATGTGTCCTCCAGTAAAATAGAAACTCAGAAAGTTCAAACCAGACATGAGCCTGAAAATCAAGGAGGAAGTTACCAAGCAGATCAAAGCCAAAGTTCTTAGGGTGGTTGAATATCCAACCTGGTTAGCTAACATTGTGCCAGTTTCGAAGAAGGACGGGAAGGTCAGAATATGTGTTGACTATCGGGATTTGAACAGAGCAAGTCCCAAGGACGACTTCCCGCTGCCGAATATACACATCCTAATCGATAACTGAGCCAAGCATGAACTCCAATCCTTTGTAGATTGCTTCGCGGGTTATCACCAGATTTGGATGGTGAAGAAGATGCAGAGAAGACAGCTTTCATCACACTGTGGGGTGTATACTATTACAAGATGATGCCATTCGGTCTGAAGAATGCTGGGTACACTTACATGAGAGCCATGACAACCATCTTCCATGATATGATACACAAAGAAATAGAGGTGTATGTGGACGATGTCATTATCAAATCCAAGAAGGCCGCAGATCATATAGCGGATCTGAGAAAGTTCTTTGACATGCTAAGGCGGTACAATTTGAAATTGAACCCCACAAAGTGTCCATTCGGGGTTCCCGCAGGAAGGTTACTGGGATTCATCATCAGTCGTCGAGGGATCGAACTGGATCCGTCTAAAGTCAAGGCTATTCAGGAGTTACCACCACCTAAGAGCAAAAAGGATGTGATGAGCTTCCTAGGACGTCTCAACTATATCAGTCGCTTCATAGCACAGTCCACAGTCATATGTGAACTCATCTTTAAGATGCTGAGGAAGGATGCCGAAACAAGCTGGACGGAGCATTGTCAGAAAGCTTTTGATAAGATCAAGGAGTACCTGTCCACACCACCTGTTCTGGTCTCGCCAGAACCAGGAAGACCTTTGCTACTTTATCTATCTGTATTAGATGGTGCCTTCGAATGTGTTTTGGGACAATATGACGAGACAGGAAGAAAGAAGCAAGCCATATATTACTTGAGTAAGAAGTTCACACCTTATGAAGCACGGTATTCTCTGCTTGAACGCACTTGCTGTGCTTTGACCTGGATAGCCCAGAAATTGAGGCATCACTTCTGTGCCTACACTACATACCTCATATCCAGAATGGACCCTCTGAAGTACATATTTCAGAAGCCCATGCCTACTGGGAAGTTGGCTAAATGGCAAATACTACTAAGTGAGTTCGATATCGTCTATGTAACTCAAAAGGCGGTCAAAGGACAAGCATTGGCAGATCATCTTGCTGAAAATCCGGTGGGAGGAGAATACAAACCGTTAAAAATGTATTTTCCTGATGAAGAAGTATCATTCGTAGGAAGAGAAAGTTTTCAAGGCCTTGAACCGGGCCAACCGGAAAATAACAGCAACAACAATTGAACAATTCGAACCGGACATGGGGGACAACGTGGTAGACCCAGCTGCACCATTAGCGCCGGTGGCACCTCTTGTGCCAGAGGCTGCTCTATATGACTGGGCACAACCCACAGCTGAAAACTTTGGCCACAGCGATTTAGTCCCGCAGATACAGGCTAAATCGGTTCAAATCACGACAACGTGCT
>NW_017679855.1:10329-15389 GCF_001879085.1 Nicotiana attenuata | reverse complement strand
GGTAAGTGTGGTAGTTTTGGTGGTGATTTGGCTCCCTGTGCGACCATCACGGCACTTACATCTTTCTTCTTGGACGCGCCACCAGTTTGTAAAGCCTTATTAGTGGCTTGCAATGCTTCAAGATTTGTAACCATACCATTCTTGATGCCCTCTTCGATTCTTTCTCCGAGTTTGATGATATCAGAGAACTTTTGACCCTCGATCAACATCAACCTTTCGTAATATTGGGTATCCTCAGCCCGGACGAAGAATCTATTCATTTTTTCTTCTTCTAGGGCCGGCCTGACCTTTGCAGCTTCTGACCTCCAACGAGTAGCATACTCGCGGAATGTTTCGGTGGGTTTCTTCTTCAAATTCTGTATGTAGAATACATCTGGTGCATTATCTGTATTAAACCGGAACCTATCCATGAAGTCCGATGCCATACCTCGTCCATTTCTTGGGGTCTTGACTGATGTACCAGGATAGTGCATCTCCCTTTAAGCTCCTCATGAAGAGCTTTACACGGATCTTCTCATCTCTTTCGACCCCCACTAGCTTATCGCAATAGGTCCTCAGGTGGACTCTGGGATCTCCTGTTCCATAAATCATTTCGAACTTGGGAGGTTTTTACCCCTTCGGGAGTTCAACATCTGGTTGAATGCACAAGTCCTCGTAATTCAATCCTACAGTGCCTTTGTTACCTTCTACGCCCTGAACTCGACTGGTTAATTTCTTGAGCTCTGCTGCTAAGTTCCTGATGAGGGAGTCCTTGTCATCAGACTCAGGTGCATTTGAGATGGGTTGGGCGTAATGGGGTACAGTATCCACGTAAATAGGAGTGTTGTAGAGATGGTCATTTGTGGTGTTCAGCGGATCGGGAATGAGTAGTGGGGTGTTATTTGGAGCGTGGCATGTGTTACAGGTATAAGTGGGTTGTATCTGTGGTTGCGGGGTGTTTTGTGGAGGTGCGGGATTTTGGGTGTTGGCATCAGGAGCGGTGAGGGAAAATGACAGGTTTGCCAAATTTCGAATTTGATCCAGTTCTTCTCGAAATTTCAACAGCTTTTGTTCCAGTTGTGCAGTAGTTTCCTTAGCAACCGGGGTACCCTGAGGAATCTCAATCTCCTTTCTGGCGCTTGTATCTCCCATTTTGCCTTTGTTTTTTGTTCCGGACAGGACTCGGAGGAGGAGGAGGTGGAGGGCCCTTGGATCTTGTGGAGTATGCTGATGGTGCCAGAATGCACGAACTAACCTTTGGGGAGGGGAATAAAAATAAAAGAAAAACAAAAAGGTAACAAGTTAGTGCGGGGTATGAGGAAAAAATACTGCAGTATTTAAACACATTGTGCGGGAATATAAATTGCGTCGTAATTTTGGTGCCTCGTTGTGCCCGAGGTAGGCCTAGCGACAAATAGTTTTGGAGAACTTATAATGCTAAATGCCTCATTTTATTGATAAAAATAAGACGAATCCCAAAACGACGCTAAAATTGCATAAAGTAAAATGTCACTAATGGTCATTGGCCTTATTACATTTTAAAGCGAAAAAGAAAAGAGACTCCTAACTACTTGGTCCCAGAAGGACCTTTCCCAGGTTGAATGCTCTCGTTGATCAAATCCTCCAGCTCGCGTAGGTTCACCAGTAAAAATGCCTTTGCCAGGCGTTCTCCTTCGTTTCCCTCAGCGTTCTGGCAGTCGGTGACTCTTTTTCTTACTTTTCCTTCCAATTCCAGCAGACTGTATTCCAGATATTCCAGCTTTTCGCTAGCCTTGGTGACCCTCCCTTTCCATTCATTGATTTGGTCATTTGATGGTAGATTCCTCCACCAGGTCAGCAAGAGTGAGGGTATACTGACCATACCGAAGTCGGGGACCTTGTTCTCCATTTTCTGCAAAACAAAGCGTTAGGCCCTCACCCCACTAGACTCGACTATTTGTACCAATAATTAGCATAGTAAGCATTTAGTTCTCCAAATAAATGCACAAAACATGGAGGTGTCCGTTTGGGTTTCAAGGAAACCCGGGTGGACTTTGGACAAGGCTATCTTAATGAGTCATTATGTGGACAACATAACTGACTCGGCTAGGTTTGACCATGATGCATGTACAGTTTAACGGAGTAAGGTTTCTATCTTGAAGTGCTAGACTGGTACCCTTGAGCGGACAACTCAAGAGGGAAAGGCACGGAACCGTCGACTACACTGTTGATCGACTGGTTTTACCGCAAATATGCCTTTGCCAAATTAGGGGGTGGTAGTATTGGAAGTGCGCAACTACTCATTAAAAGCGTTGCTATAGTATTTTTTGGCACGAGTGGAATATGATGTTTAAGATGCAGTTTACAAGGATGAAACAAATTGACATGTATTTTCACGTTCATACAATAAAGTTTACAATGATTGCTCAGAAATTACAACAGTATTGATGGAAAAGCAATAAATGAAAGTAACTAAAGAAAAAGAAACAAGTTAGTTTCAAATAAAGACATTAAACAAAGGCAATAAAAGAAAGCAATAAAGTCACATATAGCATGCAATGGTAAAAGCCTAAAGACATCCCCAGCAGAGTCGCCATGCTGTCGACGCCCCCTTTTTCCTTGCGGAATCGGGTTCACGACATTTGGGAAGACAACTATTTTCCCACTTTGGGAATTGGGTTTTTTGAGAGTTTGGAGAGTCGCCACCTAATGAGTATAGTGCATTAGGATACTTTTAGAAGAATTAAAGATGCAGGCCAGAGTTTTGGGTAAGGGCTTGAAATTATCTCGAGGGGAAGGTGTTAGGCACCCCTCAAGATCCACTAGTGTGGTTCCCGGCCATGCTACCATTGTGACTTTAGATGTAAAAAATAAACAAGTACAAGAAGCACAAAAAATTAAAAGAAGTGCTGAATTTTAAAGGAGCAATTTTGTAAAAAAACGTGCAAGTGGAGAAAAAGGTCAAGTACTTAGTGCAAATAATCCAAAAAGATCATGCGAGAAGCAGGAATTGAAAATGCAACAGCTTTAAAGATTCAGAAAATTTTATTAAACTAATAAAGAAGGAGAAAGGGGTCCTAGGTTTATACATTACATGGATCATTCGCACAACACTGGTACTCAATTGTACGCGGAGTGTTAACGTGTAATCATCATCTCCATGTCTACCCTTCCCACCCTGTTAAGGTATTAAAGCGCGGAACGGTATCGTTTACTTATCGCATGCTACTACCCGTCCCAATCCTATTAGTCCCGGGGTATTAGGACTTCTAATCCTAAAGGGGAAGAAAGGGATGGGGGCCTTTGTAGAGTTTAAAGGATAAAATTCTAGCTCGACATTCAAAACAAGTATCAAGTAAAAGGGGAGGACAAGCAAGCATACAAGGCTCAAGTTAACCCCAGAAGTCAAACAATCATTTAGTTTAGCATGCCTTGACAAATACTGATTTGGTCTTAGATTAAATTAAGCAGCGAGCGGACTGGTTCAACACATGTATTTAAACAGAGAGTCTGCATTAGGCAAATCGGATACAGTTGTCAGGGACTGACCCAATTCATTAATTAGCCAACCCTTGTTTATGAGTTGAAATAAAAAACCTAGGCGTAGGATCTATTAATTTCAGGAAAAAGATGCAAAGAGGTACCAGTAGTTTCAGAAAAGATGCAAGTTGATTTTAGAAAAAAGAATTATCAGTTTAAACAAAGAGAAAAGATGCAAAGCAATTTTTAGAAAAGAGTTACCAGTTGTTTCGGAAAAGATGTAGACTGATTAAAAGGTTTACGAGTTTCGGGGAGTGCAGATTGGCTATAGGAAAAAGGTTTACCAATTTTAGCGGGCTTCAGAAGTAGAAAATTACCAGTTTTAATAAAGACACTAGTTCCAGCAATAGATACTGCTTAAGAACGATTGATGCTATTAAAGACGAGGTTTCCTATAGGCATGCTTTCTATATGTTTACTGACTTTAACACCCTTTCCTGATATCAATAAGAGTCTTATACACATGATGTCTATATGCAACTTTGTTATTAAGCCTATAAACGGTTTGTCTAGTGACATTTATATATGCAGAAATGCAAGAGCCTATAGACATGATCTCTATATGTGTCATTACAGAACATGAATGTTAAATCCTATAGACATGCTTTCTAGGTGATTTTTGTGGTAAAGTTCAGCGTTAAATCCTATAGGCATGGTCTCTATGTGATTGAATCAGTATTAAAGACCCTATAGGCAGGATTTCTAGTTTGAATAAAAATCCTAATTCATGGTTTCTACCCCTTGGATACAAGAAAAGTAAAGACCCCTCCCACACCCTTTTACTATACTCCCCGAGTTTCATACAAAATTATTACAACCCAATGAATCAAACTGGAAATTAAAGGATGCATCAAAAGCTAACAGCTAGATCCGAGTAGACTAATTCAACCTTAATGTCAAATAACATGCGATTGAGCCACTTCCGGGATCCAGATTTCCAAAGCCTTCTCTTTATCCAACGTGCTTCAAAGTTCCAAGGAATCTTAGGGATTCCAGGCAATACTACCAGAATTAGAATAGTGCAGTGTGGAAGAGCCGGCTCTCATGCATCCAAGTTCAGAGGGAGCTCGGGGGTCCCAAAGTATTGCTTGCAAGAGAGGGGCAGAACTTATAGCTAAGAGTAGTGCAAAGTGAAAGGGAATTGGGGGGCCGTGACAGGTGGTGGTCATACCTAGCTAGAAAGTAGGCTGGCACACCCCTGACCACCTGCTTGGTCAAACACATTAAGAGCAGACCCTTGAAGGTCAGACCAGAGTCTGGACAGTAATTAAGACACTGCCAGACCCAAGTCTAAAGCTCAACAACACATAAAGGGGGAAAAGGAATGGGAACTGATTGAGTTTGGGATTCAAAGAATCCAATCCAGAATCATGGACAACAATATTAGAGTGTTGTCATGCCCCGAACCATAACTCACCTATAAAGGGGTATGAGGGTTTGGGATTCATAAAGTATCAAATTCATGACAAACAACTGACAGGATGCATACATAACTTAAATACTGAATTACAAAGGAAAGGGGGGAACATGTTACAATATGCTAGAAACAAATGTCAACTAAA
>NW_017679855.1:0-8571 GCF_001879085.1 Nicotiana attenuata | reverse complement strand
AGGATTAATTTATAATTATAAAATGCTAAAAAGTTACAAGATAGGCTATGATTGCAATTATATGCAATTTAGCTTTAAAAATGCCAAATGAATTTGTAAAAAATGTGCAAAAATTACCTTACTTATATTTTGGTGTAAACATGAGAATGAAATAAGTTACTCACCAAAAATGATAATTTGGGAATAATTTTGGATTTTTGTGGTATTATAACAGGCAATAAATTTGTTTAAAAATCATGAAAAATACCAAAACTCATGGGTGTGATTATATATACACGCATATGCTATTTTGGAAGTATTTTGGGTACAAAAATACATGGGGAAAAATTGGGTATCAACAACTGGAACCTGGCACATTTACACACACTAAACTTAATATCCGGTCAACTTGCTGTCAGATATAATAATGATCCTATCATTCCACGATATTTAGTTTTATCAACTGGGATTCCCTGTTCATCTTTGTCTAGATTTGTTGAAGGACTCATTGGTGTGCCAATGGATTTTGCATTGCTCATGCCAAATTTTTGAATCAGTTCCTTTGTGTATTTGGTCTGACATATAAAGGTTCCTTCTTCAAATTGTTGAATTTGGAGTCCAAGAAAGAATGTTATCTCTCCCATCATGCTCATCTCAAATTCGCTTTGCATCAGTTGAAAATTCCTTGCACATAAGAGGGTTAGCACTACCAAATATAATATCATCAACATAAATATGGATAATAAGATTACCTTCTGCTGATCTTTTAATAAACAAGGTAGTGTCTACTTTACCTCTTGTGAAGCCATGATTAACAAGAAAAGAGCTAAGTCTATCGTACCATGCACGTGGAGCTTGCTTCAGCCCATATAATGCCTTAGTAAGCTTGTATACATGGTAGGGAAACTTTGAATCTACAAACCCAGGTGGTTGTTTCACGTATACTTCTTCTTCAATAAATCCATTCAAAAAGGCACTTTTAATGTCCATCTGAAAAAGTCTGAATCCTTTGAATGATGCATATGCCAGAAGAATTCGAATAGACTCCAAACGAGCTACTGGAGTGAAGGTTTCTTCATAGTCGACTCCTTCTTGGATCCTTGAGAAACTAGTTTGGCTTTATTCCTTACGACATTCCCATCCTCGTTCAATTTATTTCTGAAGACCCACTTTGTTCCGATTACAGAGACATTTTCAGGTTTGGGTATCAAATTCCACACCTGATTTTTACCAAACTGATCTAACTCTTCCTGCATTGTTTGAACCCAACTCGAATCTCTTAGAGCTTCCTCTATCTTCTTTGGTTCAACTTGAGAGATTAAAGCTACATTTGCTTTCTTTTTGAGGGCTCCCCTGGTTTTCCTTCCTTCATTTGGATCCCCAATGATGAATTTTTGAGGATATTCAGGCTCGCTTCTCCATTCATTTGGACGTACGATGTTTGTAGTTGACTCGGTTGGATGATCTGGTACACTGCTGCTGATTTCATTAGTCGACTCTATCATAGCAGATATATCAGTTGACTCTTGAGATTTGCTAGTCTCCTGACTTTACTGAGCTTGATCTTCTTCACCTACAGTAGTTTTTTTCTCGACCAAGGGATTATTATCATCGAATATAACATGTACAGATTCTTCTACTCGTAATGTGTGTTTATTATCGACTCTAAAAGATCTACTGTTTAATGAATAACCCAAAAAAGTACCTTCATCACTTCTTGGATCGAATTTTCCAAGATTGTTCTTACCGTTATTGTGAATAAAACACTTACTTCCGAAGGGATGAAAGTAACTGATGTTTGGACGTTTACCATTCCATAATTCATAGGGAGTCTTCTTCAGAATAGGCCTTATGAGACATCGGTTGAGAATGTGACATGTTGTACTTACACCTTCTGCCCAGAAGTGCTTTGGTAGTGAATGATCAAGTAACATAGTTCTTGCCACATCTTGGAGGGTTCTGTTTTTTCTTTCTATAACCCCATTTTGTTGTGGTGATCGTGGTGCTGAGAAATTATGAGTGTATCCCTGATCATTGCAGAAATCTTCAAATGCTCTGCTTTCGAATTCTCCTCCATGATCACTCTGAATTGTTGATATCAGATATCCCTTTTCTCTTTCAATCTTTTTGCAGAAAATTTTGAAGTTTCTCAAAGCTTCATCCTTATGAGATAAGAAAATTACCCATGTGAAACGTGAATAATCATCAACAATAACAAAGGCATATCTTTTTCCTCCTATACTGGCAGTTCTAGTAGGCCCAAATAAATCCATATGGAGCAATTGCAAAGGTTTAGAAGTAGATACAATATCTTTATTTTTGGAAGAGTTTCTGGTCTGCTTACCTATTTGGCATGCATCATAGATATGAGTTCTAGAGAAATTCAGTTTGGGTAAGCCAACAACTAACTCATGTTTGGACAGTTTTTCTATCAAATGCATGCTAGCATGACCAAGTTTTCTATGCCATAACCATGGATCATCGGACTTGGATGATAAGCAAATATGACCATCTATATTTTCAAAACCATCAAAGATATAAACATTTCCATACCTTTTACCAGGGAGAACTGTTTACCTGATTTGTCTTCAATAGCACAACCTGTTTTCTTAAAGTTTACCTCATATCCCGAGTCGCATAGTTGACTTATGCTCAGGAGACTGTAGTTGAGTCCATCAACGAGATACACTTCGGTGATGTCACAGTTGTTATTGAAGGGAATTGTTCTAGTGCCAATTATTTTACCTTTTGAGTCATCCCTAAACATAACGCTTCCTCCATCAATTTTTGTATCTTCTTTGAACGGGTTTTAATCACCTGTCATGTGACTAGAACACGCACTATCTAGATGCCATTTTCCTTTGCGGCTTATACTATGGTGTTCCTGCAAGACATAATGATCACTTTCTTTTAGGTACCCAAGCTTGCTTGGGTCCTGGAGGGTTAGTATTGCTAGATTCAGAATTGATTTTTGGTTTCCAAACCCATCCTGACATGTTGGATTTATGAAAGCGACAAAAAGAATATTTGTGCCCACTTTTGTTACAGTAGTGACACGTAACTTCTGACCTACCTTTAGGTCCTTCATTGGTGTTAGTACTGGTGGACTTTTTTCTGGCTGGTCCTTTTCCAGTTGACTTGTAAGTTGCCTGGTTTGACCTGACAGAACTATGACTGGTGGATTTGCGCATGCCATTAAGTTGCATTTGCAATTCCTCAAACACTTCTTGAAGCACGTCCTTTTCAATTTCACATACTTCATGTTTGAGTTTCCAGTCTTTACACTCTTTATTTAGCCTCTTAAACTCATTCATCATTTTTTTAGATTCTTTCAGAGTTAAATCAAGAATATCCTGCAATTCATTGCATCTTTCACAATCATAAGATCTTACCTCACTTGTTTCACCTCGTGCCATGAAACAGTTTTCATTGTCATCCTTGCTTTCGTCATCTGAAGTGTCTTCATCTGTCCAGCATCCTGAGGATTTATTCATCTCATTTTCCAGAATCGTCATGAAGCAAAGATTTGCTATCTCTTCGTGCTCTGAACTGTCTTCATCACTCCAGCTTCCAAAGGATTTGTTCTTGTTAAAGCCTCTAGAAATTTTTCTTTTTAGTTCTGGACACTCAGCTTGAATATTCCCAAATCTTCTGCACTCATAGCATTTTCCATCATTCTTGTCCTGTTCATTGTATTGCCTGGATCGTCTGGGAGGAATTTTTCCTTTCTTTGTATTTCTGAATCTTCTCACTAACCCATCCATGTTTCTTGATAGCATAGCAATTTCTTCTTGTAGGGCTTCAGGATCATCATCGATTTTATTTTCAGCTATTTCATTTGAAGCTTTGAATGCAACTATTTTCTTTTTCTCTTATTGACTAGTCTTCTTGAGATGCGTCCTTTCAAAAGCTATGAGTTCTCCTCGCAATTCATCATATGACAATTTTTTTAGATCCTGAGATTGAAGTGTGACTACTTTGGTCTGCCAAGTGGTTGGCAGGCTTCTGAGAATTTTTATGACTTGATCACTGCTAGTATATGGCTTGCCAAATGCCTTAAGATTGCTAATTATTTTGCTGAACTTGGCAAACATCTCTTCAATAGATTCTCCTTCTTTCATTGAGAAGAGTTCATAATCATGAACCAATATATTGATATGTGTTTCATTTACTTTGTTGGTTCCTTCGTATGTAGCCTCAAGCATGTCCCACATTTCTTTTGCTATATCGCAACTAAAGATTTTCTCATATTCTTCACCACTTATAGCATTGTGCAGTAGATTTCTTGCTTTATTGTTAACTTGTACTACTTCCATTTGCTATTTTGTATATGAGTCTATATCTTCAGGATCAGCAAGTGATGGAGTAGTAGCAGGTATGGGATAGTTTCCCTTTTTTATGACTCTCCAAACTTTAACGTCATAAGCCTTGGCAAAGATCTCCATACGCACTTTTCAGTGAGAGAAATATTGTCCATTGAAGTATGGCGGTCTAACTTGTGAAGTTCCTTCCTGGAAGAGAGCTCCTATGATGACTTGATTTGCCATGATCTTTTCTCACAAGTTGTTAAGTAAAAATAGAATGTGAGCCTTGCTCTGATACCAATTGAAAGTACAAGAGGGGGGTGGTGGTGAATTGTATATCTTTTAAATTTAAACTCTATTAGTTGACTGATTTACCAGTTAGTCGACTAGATGCAATAGCCTAACAGTTATAGTAGCAGAATATAAAACACAGAAAGTAAGTGCAGGAATTAAAGACATCGAAATTTTATACTGGTTCGGGTTCAATGTGAATACTAGTCCAGTCCCCTTGGGTTGCAAGGGAGTTCTCATTAGTAAATGCGTTTCTTCGAGTACAATGGAAATGACGTGATAGCTCAGTTCCTATGACACTCGTCTCTTTTGATACAATGCCTCACCAGTGTTATACTCTCCTTTTTCTCTGACTTGTTACACAGCAGGTCTCAAAGAACTACAATGTTTGTTTGCAGTAGAATAAAGAGAGAATTTTGGTTTGATCAAAGTATATTTTTCTAAGGCTGAAAGCTGAGTATAAATACTTTGGTGAAGTCCTTTTGCTAACGAGATTTGACGACCCAAGAGATTTGATCCTTGGAAAAAGATTGATTCTTTTCAAGAATAAGATTGCTAGCCGTTGCTCTTTCTTGATGAGAGGAGATTGATCGTCTTCCTTCTATAGTCATTGATGATGAGGTTTTAATTATTGGTCCTTCAATCATTGTCAGCTCCTGATCGCTTTCCTTCTCCAGCTGTTGATGACGAGGATTTGCTCCTTGATTGTTGGTCTTTCCACAATTGGCAGATCAGCTAATCTTCTTATGGAATCCAAATTGAATATGATGGCCTTGATTGTGTACTTAAGTTTAGGCTTGCAAAGATTCTCTCCATTGCAACTATCCACAATCTTTGCTGATTGGTTTCTTTCCTTAAGCATTCAGACTTGCTTCAACAATCTCATAGTAGCTCCTTGATTCCTTGATCTCTTCTGATTGATTTCCTGCACAGATATGTTATTCGCATCATTAAAATTAGATCTAACATATGTCTCTAAGTTGTTTTGCATACTAGGCCATAATATACAGCCAAATATGCAGAAAACAAAAAGGATATTCAGCAATTTCATGGCTGCAAATGAGCTAAAACAACTCTAAGTTCTTGATATTTTGAAGTAATACATGAACTACTTATGTATTTAGGAAATTAAAGAAGAGTTTATGCTTTTCATTTTTTGAAGTAGTAACATATATAGTTCAATTGCAGTAAATTCTCCTGAATTATTTAATCAATAGATCTCCTCATGTTTATTAATGTATTATTGTTTTGGAAAAGAGAGAAGCATCATGTGATGGAAGAAGACTATAGTTGAAGGAAGAATTAAATAAGAAGAGAAAAGAAAGTTAGTGATGTGAATGAGTGACTAGACTAGGAATAGTTTAATGTAGGAGTTATTTTTTTGGTTTTTGTCATTAGTATACGAAAACACTGACTCGATTAATCCAGATATGTGCCGTATAGGGGCTATTTAAGGGGATGCGCCCCGTAACTGGTGATTCTCCATTCCCACAGCTCAAACCAAAAATATCGAATTATGGATGGAGGGATCACGTTCATTCCACTGTCTCCCTTCTTGGTAATGTAGTGCATAAAATAATACACAAATTTTCATTTTACTTGTGTATATTAGCAACGCAAAGTTTAATGAGGCCACAAAATATTGTATTGAGTTATGAGGCAATATATTATTTTTTCTTATACGACTAACCAAACATGATATAAACTCATGATAATCGTTGGTTATTATTATTATTATTATTATTATTATTATTATTATTATTATTATTAAAGCAAATGACCCCTAAATGCACTTGGCTTATCTTTAAGATCTTTTATTTTTGGATAAAAGATGTAGCACATTATTAAAGTGTGACGACCCGACCCATCGTCACGTGAGTTACCGCCCCGTTTCCCCCATGTTATGCTTCTTCATATTTCATTATCAGTATTTGATGTGTTAGAGTTGGTTTGGTTTGGTTGGTAGAAATGAGACATTTAGTCTCTTTAAGACGGCTTTAGTTGAAAAGTCAATCGGATGTTGACTTTTGTGTTGGAGGGCTCGGATTTGAATTCCGGTGATTTGGTTAGCTTCGGGGGATGATTTGTGACTTAGGAGTGCGATCGGAATTGATTTTGGAGGTTCGGTGTATAATTAGGCTTGAATTGGCGAAGTTAGTATTTTGGCGAATTCCGGTTGGTAGGTGAGATTTTGATCCGGGGGTCGGAATGAGATTCCGAGAGTTGCTGTAGCTTCGTTAGGTGATTTTGATGTGTCTGCAAAATTTCAGGTCATTCGGAGGTGTTTTGGTTGGGTTTCTGATCGAATGCGTGTTTCGAAAGTTTTAGAAGAACTTAGGCTTGAATTCGATGAGAAATGATGGTTTTAGTGTTGTTTGAGGTGTTTTAATGATTGGAGCAAGTTTGAATAAGGTATTGGATCATGTTTGTATTTTTGGTTGAGGTCCCGAGGGCCTCGGGGTGATTTCGGATGGCTAACGGGAAGTTTTGAACTTAGGAGATTGCAGAACCTGTGCTGCTTCTGGTATTTTCGCTCCTGCGGAAATGGGACCGCAGAAGCGGTACCGCAGAAGCGAGTCAAGAACCGCAGAAGCGACAGGCATCGCAGGTGCGGAGATGCTGACCGCATCTGCGGAGTCGCGGATGCGATAGTAGGACCGCAGATGCGGAATTTTGGAAGGCTAAAGGAAACCGCACCTGCGTAAATGGAATCGCAGATGCGAGGCCGCAGAAGCGGTCTAGTAACCGCAGAAGCGGTCTTGTCCGCATAAGCGGCTCCCCATCGCAAAAGCGGAAGTAGCAGATGCGGCTATATAGCCGCAGATGCGGAAATAACTGGTCAGAAAGGGTTTTAATTCCCTTCGCCAAATATTTACAGAACACATATTTTGACTTCGGACTTGGGGTGTTCTTGAGCGATTTTGAAGAGGAAATTCAAGGACTTCGATCAGGTAAGCATTCTTGGACTTAGAACACAATTTTATCATGCAAATACATGAAATTTCACTGAAAACTCAAGGAATTAGGGTCAAAAATGGTGGTTTAGGGCTTGAAACCTAAGACAACAAAAATGGGAATTTGAGGGGTCATTTGGACTCCGATTTTGGTGTTCTTTATATGCATGGACTCGTGGCGAGATAAGGAATCCGGTGTGTGGGCTCGGGGCTCGGGTTTTGCCAACTTCATGATTTTTGATGTTTTTCGAGTCTTTTCGATTGGGTTATATTCCCTTAGCAGATTGTGACGTATTCGTTGTGGTTTTGGTCAGATTCGACGCGCGAAGAGGTGAATTCAAAAGGCAAGGGCATAGCAAGCTAGGACTTTGGCCGGCTTGAGGTTAGTAATAAATGTAAATGCTGTGTTGAGGGTTTGAAACCCCAAATTTGCACATCGTAGTGCTATGTGAGGTGACTTGCACGCCGGATAACGGGCGTGGGGTAGAGCACCGTCAGGGACTGTGACTTGGTCCGTCCCGCTTAATAAAATTGGTACCTATTTGATTGTAGATTTGTAATATCCTTATAAAAATGGATTAATTGTCATAATTGGGCTTCGTGCCAACTACTTGAATCCTTCAGGGATTATTTTAATGGTTTCTTATCATATTTATAAATATTAAACTCAGTCCTGGTATTTAATACTGTGTTCGAAATCTCAGCCTTTTTCTTAAATTAAAAATTAAGTTAATATTTTTAAATGAAGTTTGGGCTGAATATTTTTATACTATTGTGTGATTTTTGGACTGAGTATGGGATCGGGCTGCACGCCGCAGCAGTATTATAATGATATTGATATGAGGCCAAGGGCCTGTTTGATGCCACGAGATGGCTTATTATTGAGCTTGGGCCGTAAGGGGCCCCTCCCGGGAGCCTGCACACCCCCAGTGAGCGCCGTCGACGTTAAATAAATGGAGGGAAAGAGTTGTCCCATTCGAATGTCACAAACCCGATTTCCGCGGAGGAAAAAACGGGGGGCGCGACAGCATGGCGTCTCCGCT
>NW_017679854.1:11280-15394 GCF_001879085.1 Nicotiana attenuata | reverse complement strand
ATCCAGAATATCAAAGAAGGGTGTTATTCCTAAATGTCCGAATAGCCTCCAACTTATAGATGTGGTCGACAACACACCGATAAGAAGGACTCTACTAGACACGGCTCCAAGACATCCTAGGACACTTTTAAAACCTTAGGCTCTGATACCAAGTTTGTCACGTCCTAAAATCTGAGGAGCGCGACCGGTGCTCAATCGGGTGAACCCGACGGAGCAAGCCTTACCGAGCACTTTCTACCCCAAATCAATATGGATACGGGACTCATGCCTTTGATTAATTTAGACGATAACACACGGTGTACACCACATTACTGGTTCACTTCATATCATAAAAATTACCGTACATAAGCTAGCTTCAAGGATTCTATTAGGGTTACAACTTAAGGAGATTACAAGGTTAGGATTACAACATATACATACAGCGGATTCCCCGGGCACCCGTACATAACCCTCACTAGTGTCTTTGGAGCCTCTAAGGATACAACAGATAAGCATGACTAGGCCGGCAACAAGGCCCTGGCTATACCTCAAAAGTGAAAGCTGTAATAACAAAAGATACACCATATGGCCCCATGGAAGAAAAGGGGCTCACCGAGACTTTGATTCTTTTGATTTTCTGGAAAATTGATTTTTTTGATTTTTAAAAGCTTAGATCAATACCAAGGGTCCGAACCGCGGCGAGCCTAACACATGTTCGGAGCCGACACCACAAGATTCTGGTTTATGAGCCAAAAATTTTACGGGGCCTCACATGCTGTTCTTTCTTGACTTAACCACTAGCCTCGGCTTTGAGGTCTGTTGCTCCTTCACTTGTCATGATAACTGATTTTCATTCGAAGACCCTGCTTGTTCCTGGACTAACCACTTCCTTTGTAAACCTTAAACCAGAGAATGCCTTTTCTCGTTCATACCCAATACCCTCTATCTGTTGCACCGCTCATACCGACATTTACCAAACCTTTGTGTTTCACATGGACTCCCAAGCATATTGATTGTTACTAACTCAGCGCACATGTTGTTCTTTCCTGATTTAAATCATTAGACTTGGCCTCGAGATCTATTGTTCCTTCACTTTCCATGATAACTGATTCCCACTCGAAGACCTTGCTTGTTTATTGACTATCCACTTTCTTTGTTACCCTTGATACAGAAAATATCTCTGATTCGTTCACCAAAGACCCTCCATCTGGTTTCATTGTTCATGAATTGATATGTACCAAATCCTTGTATTTCAGCACGTCAATTGCCACCCACTCAAGATGTATGTTGTTCTTTTCTTGACTTAAGCCCCTGGTCCGGTCCTTGAGGTCTACAGCTCCCCCATTTGCCATGATAACTTTGACTTCTGCTTGGAAGGTCTTGCTCGTCACTGGTTTAACACCCTTTTATCAAGCTTATCACAGGAAATACCTTTGATCTGTTCGCCCTAACCCTTCATTTGTTGCATCGTTCATGAATTGACATATACCAAGCCTTCGCATTTCACAAGGATCCCAAAGCATGTTGATTGTTGCCAACTCAGTATGCCTGCTGTTCTTTCCTGACTTATGACGCTTTGATGTACTAGCCAGATCCCGTTTTGTGCAATTGGAAAGCTGGTGGCAAATTTTGAAATCATTTCTCACTTGTTATGACCGAATTGACTCAGGAAGAGGAAGTAAACAAGACAAAAGGAACCGAGTAGAGGACAATGGAAAGAGATGATTCCTAACAAGAAAACTACAAAGTAGAAACCTATCGGATGTGGGTACTAACTCTAATGACCATGACATGCACCTGCGGCCTATTTCGTTAAGCAAACCTGATGTTCTGCTCTTGTTGTACCTTTTTGCCGTGAAACTGGGCTTCAATGCTCCGCTTATCCAATCTGATTCACAATCCTTAGTCGACTTGTAGTGCCCGAAGGGTTTTCACCATCAAGCCTCTCTCATTTTGGTCTTTCTCTCAACTCACCGTCGCCTTATTGTGCCCGTGAAGGTTTTCACCAATAAGACTCTCATTTTTTATTTCTCTCAGCTTTCATCGCCTTGCGGTACCCGTGAGGGCTTTCATCAATAAGGCTCTCTCATTTTTCATTTCCCTTGTTTGGACAGAGTGTTGCCCCTGATATGAATCACCTCTACTTGCTTGACTCGGCATTCTTCGAAGACTGATCGGAAGGTCTTTCTTTGGACCGTAATGTGGGCTTTTGGATGGGGTTAGAAAGAAAGGGTATCAAAGGCTAAAAACAATTCAAATGGGTTCAAACTTACAACTTTCGGAATCAGATTTCTTACAACAATCACAACTTCTGCCCCCAGTTTCTTTCTTGGGGACTTTTGGATTTTTATTTTGGTTTGACTGAACCTCGAGGCTGCCTACGTATCCTTAAAAGGAATCAGGTCGAACGTAGTTTATGTCATAGAAATTACTTGTTGTTGTCTTTTCTCTTTTCTTTTTCTTCCTCTTTCTCTTCTTTTCTTTTCTTTCTTTTTTCTCTTTTTGTTGTTTTGTTTTTTTTCTTTTTCTTTTTCTTTTTTTTCTTTTCTTTTATTCTTTTCTTTTTCTTCTCTTTTCTCTTTTTTTTCTTTTCTACTTCCCTTTTTCCTTCTCTCTCTTTTCATTCTTTCCTTTTCTCTTTTTCCTTTACTTATCTTTTACGCTTGTGTTTCTGATTTGCTACTGATTCTGAAAGAGGGGTATGAAAGAAAATAAATAAGCTCAAAAGGGTAACGAGGGATAAAGTGTTTAGATAGCAGAACAAAATGCCTTCGTCATTCCAATCTTCAAGATATGCCAAGTACACACAATACAATTAAACAAACCAAGGAAAACATTTGTAACATCTTGATTGTACTAGACTCGATAACCATATCCGCACATTTGCCTTCTACATCTGTTGAATACAAGGCACCCTTGGACAACACTCTCACTTTCCTTACCATGAACGGCCCCTGACAATTGGGCAAATTTGCCTTTTGGCTTCAACCTGATGCGGCATGATGCATTTCAATAGGGTTTCTCTGTGTTCTATCTGCCCCAGTTTCACACGGTTCGGGCTTCAAATACTCTCAAAATGTCCAAATCTGTTCTTATTTCCCTCAAGTGTCCTTATATCTTTAACATTGTTTCATTGCTTCATGGCCAAACTAACTTTTAAAACCAGACTGAGAATTATGCATGCATGTCATGTCACTAGAACCAGCATGAAAATAATTGTAAAGAGGAGAAAAGAACTAAACAAAATGACTAGAAATGGCAGAAAACAGAGAATTGCATTAGACAGAAGGTGAAAGGGTTTAAACAACAAAACAAGCTACATAAACTGGGGTACAATCCTAAAACAAACCTAGATAACACTGAATGAGATATTACGACTAAAGGAACTGGACATAATGAAAGGATAGAAGGGTTTGAGTCACAAGACAATATCCGGATTACAACCCTGAAATAACCCGGACAACAGAAATGACAACAACCTAAGCCACCAAAGCTCCTCTCTGGCTGACCAAGAAATGGAGCGTCTTTCCAATTACCAAGCACGGTATCTTAGCCACTAAATTCTGTATCAACAATACTAGGAGCTTCACAAGTCCTCATCACATCGTTCTTAACAAGTTGCTTTTGGGTTCCTTTTGCCGGTTCATTCTCTAGATCAACCTCTGATAGTGCTGAAAGCTTGGTAGCCCTTGGACCTTCGAGGCTCCCAGAAGAATTCTCACATTCCTTTTCAAAATAAATCATGCCCACCATATGCGTCTCATTATGCACAGGCGATGGACTTTGGCTGGTGTCTACTGCATCTGGATTTGGCACAACGATGTCGCCTGCATCAATAAGCTTCTGAACTGCTTTCTTCAGATTCCAACACCTTTCTATGTCGTGCCCCGGGGCATCTGAGCAATATGCGCACCTTTGGGAAAAGTCAAACGTCTGTGACAGGGGGTTTGGTATTTTTATCTGGATAGGCTTCAACAGGCCCGAACTCCTTAGCCTCTTGAACAGATTGGCGTATGACCCTTCCAATGGAGTGTAGGCTTTCTTCTTCCGCAACCTCTCATCCCTACATGCTTGATTGGGCCGGAAACCGGATCCGGGGGGTTTTTGGCTAGGCTCGTGGGGGTAGATAAGCATT
>NW_017679854.1:7026-9974 GCF_001879085.1 Nicotiana attenuata | reverse complement strand
CTAGGCGTCAAAAAGAAGTCCTATTTCGCCCGGGACAAGTTTATTTCGGCCCTACACTATTCCAACTTGTATAAAAGGGGTCCTAAACCTATTTTGAAGTGAGAGGGGACATATTTTGGACACAAATTAGACCTAAGGAGGTGGAGAGACACTACTTTAGGGTTAGACAACACCCTTGGAGGCAAGAACACATTGGGAGCAAGGCGGAGAATTCTTCTACGAGTTTTTCCTTCCTCTTCCTATTTTTCATTGTTGGTTATGACTTTTAGTATTGTAGTTTTACATACTATTATGAATAGCTAATTTGTTATCTAGAGTTTTGATAGAACCTTTTGTAGGATAAATTCTTGTTATGTTTTTATATAATTGAGCCATAGCTTTTCTCTATTTGTTCAACTACGTTTATATTGTGGTTGGTTGAAGAGCTCTCAATTAGCTGTGCCTATTTAGTATGCATAACTCGGGAGAGAGTGCATATTTAGGTAATTGTTGAACAACACCACTCCCAGAGTATATGAGGGATCAATAACCGAGGGTTTAAAGGCGGGATTAGGGATAACGAAGCCTTGGGTGCGATCTGAAGTGAGCTGTATTAAAAGCCAGCTAGTGTAGCTTGGGAGAGTGCGTCTAGTAAATTGTCGTAATTACTCGGGAGAGATTTACGGTAATAAGAGTGCTCATGATCGGTAGTGAATACTTAGGCGAAATTATAGAAGACATAGCGGGAAGGATTCCGACAATAGGGGAAATCATAACTCTAGACCTCCTTAATCTTTTCTATAACCCTTAGTGTCGTTAGTTGTTAATTTACTATTTTAATTTGTTAGTTAATTAGTTAAACACAAGAATCTTAATATCTATAAGTTAGGAATTGTTCAAGCTTGTCTTCTTGGTGATAGTGAACAGTTATAGCTAAACCTTAGTTCTCTGTGGGATTCGACTCCGGACTTGTAAACCGGATTATATTTGCAACGACCGCTTAGTCCTTTTTATAAGGCATAGTTGGGCGTGATCACTTCTCTTTTTCACATGATCCTATATTCTTGATAAATTTTATTGGGAAGATGACGTCCATGTTTGTTGGAATATGACTTTTCCATAACGTAATTACCATATCGCATGCTGCGTGTAATGTAATCTATTAATTTCTTTGACTATACCACGATGATAATGAAATTTGAAGAGTGACAAGTTATTGTATGTAAAATAACTGTCATGTTTAGCAAGATAAACTTAAAAACAATAGTATGTGGTAGATAGTAACACATGAGATTAACTAATACACAGTAACAATTGTCACACCTCCTTTTTTCTTACTATACCCCCGGAAAGAGGGTATAAGTAAATGGAGTTATTTCCAACTTGAAGTAACAATCGAAACGGGATTTATTTTTAAAAATCAGAGTCGCCACTTGGGAGATTTATGGTGTCCCAAGTCACCGGTTTTAATCCCGAATCGAGGAAAAGAATGACTCTGTATACAATCTGCGAACCAGAAATCCGGGTAAGGAATTCTATTAACCCGGGAGAAGGTATTAGGCACTCCCGAGTTCCGTGGTTCTAGCACGGTCGCTTTGATCATACTTGGCTTAATCAAATATTTAATTATAGATTTTAGAACCTATATGCTTTTGCTTCTTTCACCGCTTTTAATTAGAAAATTATCTTGAGACGGGTTACGCGTACGTATACACGCCTGTTTGGTGTGTCAAAAATCATGTCACGCGAACGTGTCCACAATTAATAACGCTTAATTATTATTAAGAGTGTTTGGGCCGAAGTTGCGCGAACGCATATTCCGATTTTGTTTTTAGAAAATGTAGTTGTGTTACGCGAACGTATACGCAACCACACTTGGTATTTTAAACGGCCTTAAAGGATATTCTACGAAGTATTAATCATTTTTAATATCTAGGTTATAAAATTAAAACGAGGCCAGAAGCTATTTTTATTATCTAATATGGCTTGCCTCCACTAATGACTTAAAGAAAAATTAAAGGATTCTAATCGTTTGGTTATTTATCGAAATTGGCTCAGCAGTTGAAGGCACGCATCAAGCAGGCTCAAATAACACCAAGCAAGCCATTCTGATTTTTGGGCAGACTGTTTCAATTTCAGGTCCAATAGCCCAATTCACGATGCAAATGCACAACAGGGGCTCAAGATCGAGTCCCTGTGATGGCGTAATACAGTGTACAAGAGAGGCATTAGATGATCCCAAGTCGAATTCAAAACAAAGTGTACTGTTCATTTCTGGGCTTGGTAGTCTAAACATGTATCAAATAGTGAGACATTCTGATGGTCTAAAATACTACTTTCACTTGAAGCATATTCAGAGATGGCTTAAGACTTGCTTCACCATTCATGTCCCAACAGAATTCTTGCCTAGCTATGATTACAGCAGTACCTTAATGAATTAACAGGCATGGTAATTTAAGTGCAATACAGTGCCAGTACATGATCTCATAAAACAATCCAAAAACTGATTCCAAGTTCAACATCCCACTACATCGTCAATATGTTACTGTTAGCAGGCTTGGAACTTATCGAACCGTGAATTCATGGCTTGAATCACAGTTCCTCAGAACACAAGCGCACTGGTGGAACTATAAAGATGCACTAGACAAATGTGATACACAATTTAGACTCCAAAAGCAGACGTAACTCAAACATGAAACCAACCTCAATCATATATAAAAAAAACCATGAAACACATTCTGATTTCCCCTCTAAACAAGCAGATGTTGATCTTACAATGGCCTGGGAAACCCCCCTCAACACATATCTAGCAGCCTAACATCAAGCTCAAACCAACTGCACTTAAACCGGTCCAATTACTGACCTTAAAACAAATGAACAGTACAAATGAATACATGTAAAGAACTATATTGAGATGGATCTCAAACTAGCTATCACAACACATACTACTCAGAAGCTAAGTCTTTGAT
>NW_017679854.1:0-2571 GCF_001879085.1 Nicotiana attenuata | reverse complement strand
ATCTCCATAGGATTCGACCGTTTCTAAATAATAAAAGGGAAAACCAGAAAGGAATGATACAAACAGGGGAAAAACCAAAGAAAAGAGAACCAGAAGAGGGAGAGCAAAACAAAGTGAAAAGGGACAGATAAGAGTGGGAACTAATTGGCAAAAGAAAGAAATGGAAAGCCGGGATGACGCATGTGATTGAACAACGACATAATAGCAACGTTTGACTGCTTAGGTGCATCCACCCATCAATGTGCGGATATCTATTTGTTAATGCCCTAACCGCTAACAAGTTGTTGTTAATGAGTCCAGGCAGGTGTTAAGCTGACTGGCATTCTGGCAACCCACCCTTACAACACCCGCTCCAAGGACAAGTCGAAAATGGCCAACCAAGATCTAGAAGCAAGCATCGTTGACCCATCCAGAGAGGAGGAGGCAATGGATGTGAATACAATGAGAGAGGAGATGTATAAGTTAAAGCAGCAGATGGCCGAAATGTACCAGGCCTGGTCGAAGGGACATCCCCCACCAGTCTATCCTGCCAACCCCAATTATCTCCCACCACCAGCTCAACCCCAGGATCCTCCCACAATGAACTCATATCCTGCTCTCCCTACTCACCAGCAATATTATGGAACCACCTCTCCGACACCACCACCACCACCCTCCAAGCAAATTCCATGTCCCCCACCACCAATTGCTCCAGTATTCGTGGCTCCTCCACCCACCGCATTACACAGATCCTCTAGTGAACCTCTGTTCCAAACCCAGGAAAACCACTATTACCCACCCGAACCCACCTTCAAGCCCCTAGAACCATGATCTTACGCTCCCCATTTTAATCTCTCAGCTGAAGAAGAGAAACCTCCCAAAAACCTGGATGTTGCGTGTCAGAAATCTTTAAAGATTCGGACGTCAGTGGCTGGCCAGAATTCCTAAAATCAGTAAGGTTCTTTTCTTTGACTGATTTTCGTTTATTCTTTGCATAATAACTTCGTTCAAAACTTTTAGGTTTGATTCAGTGTTGGGTGTCAATTAATTGTTCCATAAATACTGTTGTTAATTTGGTTCCAACTCTGTTCATTTACTGATAAATTCATTGTTTAGCTTGATTTAGGTGGTTTTGGTTGATGAGATTTGAGAAGAATAATTAGACCCTTAGTTCAATTTTAGGATGGCTTGGATATAGCTATTTTAGCAGGGATTCGGTTTACCCTAGTTGGGTTTTGACTAAGATAATAGGGCCAAGTTTAGGGTGATCTAGGTCAGTAATTACAGTATAGTTAAAGGATATTTTGGGCATTGAAAAGGGTAATTTAATTAGATTTGGTAATTTCTGAAGTGAGGTAAGGATAGAATAGGAATTGTAATAAGTATAGAACCTTCTAGGATGGACTATAGTGCAGGTTTCAGTAAACTTAGGGTAGTTACTTGTGACACAAGTCAGAAAATGAGAGGAACAAGTCATAAAATCAGGGACCTAAGGAGTAAATCTAATTCCTAAGTGTTGCCCTATTCCTTTGCCTATAAAAGACACCTTTTCTTGCCTTGGAAGGCAGTCCTGGAGAGCTAAAAAATACAGAGATACAGGCGGCTGGAATCAACACATTTTTGGACTGTTCCATTAGAGTTTTTTTTTGAGATTTTTGAGGTTTTCATTGCTGAAACAATTCCTGAATATTCAGAGATTAAAATGAGTTGAACTTGCTGGTTTTCAATTGTTGATTGAAGTTTTGGCTGCATTTTGACTATTGAGGGTCATTTGATCATTCTACTGGTTTGAATTTGGCAAAAACTGGTTTATTTTCCTTGGTTATTTCTGGGCTGGTTCTGTTGCTGTGGTCGATCCTGTTGCTGAACTATCCATTTCTGCTTTTTGTTTTGAAATCCAGGTATACATTTCTGCCCTCCATTTGAATGTAAAGCTTGATTTGGGAATGGACAGTGGAATCTGGAGCTTTGAGCCGTGTTCATTTTTATTTGGTTTGATAATATAGTTTACCTGTTTGCTTGGTTTTATTTTGTGAGTTCCATGTACTGTCTCTCCAACCTTGAGCAATATAATCAAAGACTTAGCTTCTGAGTAGTATGTGTTGTGATAGCTAGTTTGAGATCCATCTCAATATAGTTATTTACATGTATTCATTTGTACTGTTCATTTGTTTTAAGGTCAGTAATTGGACAGGTTTAAGTGCAGTTGGTTTGAGCTTGATTTTAGGCTGCTAGATATGTGTTGAGGGGGGTTTCCCAGGCCATTGTAAGATCAACATCTGCTTGTTTAGAGGGGAAATCAGAATGTGTTTCATGTTTTTTTTTTTATATATGATTGAGGTTGGTTTCATGTTTGAGTTACGTCTGCTTTTGGAGTCTAAATTGTGTATCACATTTGTCTAGTGCATCTTTATAGTTCCACCAGTGCGCTTGTGTTCTGAGGAACTGTGATTCAAGCCATGAATTCACGGTTCGATAAGTTCCAAGCCTGCTAACAGTAACATATTGACGAGGTAGTGGGATGTTGAACTTGGAATCAGTTTTTTTGGATTGTTTTATGAGATCATGTACTGGCACTGTATTGCACTTAAG
>NW_017679853.1:11853-15395 GCF_001879085.1 Nicotiana attenuata | reverse complement strand
TCCTTCTGCTTTCCTTTGCAAATTCCAGGTACACAGATCTGACCCACTGATGTAGCACCAATTTGGAGTGTAATGAACGATGTTCCAGCTTGTGTTCATTTGAATATCTGAAATATTTATTCTTACTTGTTTGAATTATATTGAACCAAAGACTGTGTAATTAGGACTGTTTTATTTAACGTATAGCAGACTGTTAATTGAATTGTCTAGACTGTTTTGGACTTCATCAGGATGAAATGTCGATTGCTACAGTTTTCATGCTTAATTAGGTAGCAGGTGTAATACGTGCATACATAATTGTAATCATAGAGAAATTTGTTAGCTTAGATGTTGAATTTAAATTCAAGCTTTTTTTTAGCATGTTGATTCATAACTGAGAAAATTATAGTCCAGTGAACTGGGATTCTGAATTTGACATTGAGCGTTTCAATTTTGCCTTTTAAAAATTCGAATTGTGTACGTATCCTTTGGGATGGTTTTGAGCGTCAACGGGCAGAATATAGGTGTTAACCAAATGATTGAAAATGGCTATAACACAGTGCTCTGCTGGGCTTAAATTTCAAATCCTGTTTCAACTTAAGCTTGTTTCTGGGCCCAAATGCAAGGTCCAGGCAGTTATTGCCCAGCTTCATAGCCGAGACTTGCGTGTATTATACCCTGGGCCTGGTCCTTTCAATAGCCTGGGCCTGAACAATTGCATAATTTGGGCCTGAACAAATATCTGAAATTTCAATAGCTGTAAGAGTCCTGAGCTTGGGCCCGGGCCGAGGAATAATAGTTTACTTTAGGATTCCCTTTAAAATAAATGATAGACGAGATGAGCCTCGCCGAATAAAACACACAAATTGCGGGGCCCTCATTAATTGCTTATATCAAAATATTTAGACTTCGGGATGTGCCATTTAGCGAATTTCATGGCTCCCCACACAGTTAATAAACGCGTAGCTACTTTAGGCGCGCATTTTAAATAAAATCACCTTCCTAAACACGGGTGCACATTTATGTGACCCAAATCCAAATCTCAACGAAGTCGAAATGTGTTAACAATCACGGGTGCACTGGTGCAACGTGGTTTGAGGCGCATTTCCACGACGTTGCAATTCGTTTAAAATTCGAATAAATAAAAATGAAAGCAGTTTATTAATAAAAGCACATAAGCTAGAACATATTTCGAAATCAGATAAAATCAAATACAATAGTTGAGCGACCGTGCTAGAACCACGGAACCCGGGAATGCCTAACACCTTCTCCCGGGTTAACAGAATTCCTTACTCGGATTTCTGGTTCGCTGACTATTAACAGAGTCCTAATTTCCTCGGTTCGGGATTCAACAGGTGGCTTGGGACACCATTAATTTCCCAAGTGGCGACTCTGAATATTAATAATAAATCCCGTTCCGATTGTCACTTCAAGTTGGAAATAACTCCCTTCATTATACCCTTGCGGGTGTAGTATGAAAAAGGAGGTGTGACAAGCATACCAGATTTTTTTTCAAAACATGAGAAATGCAATCCGACGCCTATCCAAAACTCACCTGAGCCCCCGGGGCTCCAAACCAAACATGTACACAACCTCAACAACATCCTACGGACTTACTCGAGCGATCAAATTGCCAAAAATAACATCAAAATCATTGAATCAAGCCTCAAACTCATCATTTTCATTTCAAAATTCATGAACTTCCAACTTTAGACATTTAGGTCCGAAACACGTGAAACGACGTCCGATTTCGACCAAACTTTACAGAAAGCGCTTAACACATATTTAAGACTTGTACCGGGCGTCGGAACCAAAATACGAGCCCGATACCACAGTCTTTTAATCAATTTTCATTTCCATTTTCCTTAATAATTTCAGAAAAACAATTTCACAGAAAAATTCATTTCTCGGGCTCTAGACCTAGGAATTCGACTCCAGGCACATGCCCGAGTCCCATATTTTTCTACGGACCTTCCGGGACCGTCCAATCTCGGGTCCGGGTCCGTTTACCAAAAATGTTGACCGAAGTCAACCTTAAACATATTAATATCAAAATTCTTCAAATTTTTCATAGAATTCACATATTTCAACATAAAAGCTTTCCGGCTACGCGCCCGGACTGCGCATGTAAATCGAGGCAAGTAAAAATGAGGTTTTCAAGGCCTCGGAAGCACAGAATGAATGAGGAAACAGGTGATGACCCCTTTGGGTCGTCACATCCTCCACCTCTAAAACAACCGTTCGTCCTCGAACGGACAAAAGAAAGAAGTACCTGAGTCAGGAAATAGATGTGGATAACGGCTCCGCATGTCAGACTCGGACTCCCAGGTCGAGGCCTCAGGGGGCTGACCTCTCCACTGAACACGAACAGAAGGAAAACTCTTCGACCATAGCTGTCGGACCTGCCGGTCTAGGATAGCTACCGGCTCCTCCTCATATGACAGATCCTTGTCCAACTGGACCGTGCTGAAGTCTAATACATGGGTAGGATCGCCGTGATACCTCCGAAGCATAGACACATGAAAAACTGGATGCACGGCTGATAAGCTAGGTGGTAATGCAAGCCTATAAGCCACCTCTCCTACTCGATCAAGAATCTCAAATGGACCAATGTACCTAGGGCTAAGCTTGCCCTTCTTTCCGAATCTCATCACGCCCTTCATAGGCGACACCCGGAGCAATACTCGCTCTCCGATCATGAAAGCTACATCTCGGACCTTACGGTCTGCATAAGTCTTCTGCCTAGACTGAGCTGAACGAAGCCTCTCCTGAATAATCTTGGCCATATCTAAGGCCTCCTGAACTAAGTCTGTACCCAATAACCGAGCCTCTCCCGGCTCGAACCATCCGACTGGAGACCGACATCGCCTACCGTACAACGCCTCATATGGAGCCATCTGAATGCTGGACTGGTAACTGTTGTTGTAGGCGAACTCTGCTAAAGGCAGAAACTGGTCCCACGAGCCTCCAAAATCAATGACACAAGCCCGGAGCATATCCTCCAAAATCTGAATAGTCCGCTCGGACTGACCGTCCGTCTGAGGATGGAACGCTGTGCTCAACTGAACCTGGGTACCTAACTCTTGCTGAACCGCTCTCCAGAAGCGCGACGTAAACTGTGTACCCCGATCCAAAATGATAGATACCGGCACACCATGAAGGCGAACAATCTCCCGGATATAAATCTCAGCTAACCTCTCGGATGAATAGGAGACTGCTACTGGAATGAAATGCGCTGACTTGGTCAGCCTATCAACAATGACCCAAATAGCATCAAACTTCTTCCGAGTCAACGGAAGTCCAGTAATGAAATCCATGGTAATCCTCTCCCACTTCCACTCGGGAAGCTCAATCCTCTGAGACAAACCACCAGGCCTCTGATGCTCATACTTGACCTGCTGACAGTTTAAACACCGAGCCACATACGCAACAATATCCTTCTTCATCCTACGCCACCAATAATGCTGTCGCAAGTCCTGATACATCGTCGCGGCGCCCGGGTGAATAGAATACCGAGAACTGTGAGCCTCCGCTAAGATCAACTCTCGAATCCCATCAACATT
>NW_017679853.1:4281-8819 GCF_001879085.1 Nicotiana attenuata | reverse complement strand
ACATGCTATGGGGAGTTACAATAATAACAATAATCCAGAGTAACAACTAAAAACAGCGTAGGTTCACAAAGAATAAAGAATCAATACTCAAATACAAACACATAGCCTCAACAATTGTTGCGGCGTGCAACCTGCTCCGTAATTACCATTGTTGCGGCGTGCAACCCGCTCCACAATATCATTGTTGCGGCGTGCAACCCGACCCATATCACTTATCATATATCATTGTTGCGGCGCGCAACCCGACCCTCATATATTATTGTTGCGGCGCGCAACCCGATCCTCAATATCATTTAACAGTCTGACTTCCCAAACAACAGTCACAATCAAGGGGCATAAAATAAGCAAATATTTGACAATCCATCCCGGCAAGGGAAAGAATCCAACAAGTTCAACCAAACGTCCCGACAAGGGAATAATCAACAACGCTTTCTCTTTCTTACTTTCCTTATCTTAAAATTCACTTTACTATTTTGAGCCAACGCTCCAAAGAATCAAGTCATTTCGTATACTTTCAATATTCGTATCACAATTCGAGCCAGTGCTCCAGGAATCAAATGGTCCTATTACCGTTCACATGTTATTCACAACATATAGAAATCCTCCAGTAAACACGGAGTTCACAACCAAATCATGATAATCACATTATAAGGACTCACGGTAATGCTAAACACCAATGTATAGATACTCGTCACCATGCCTATACATCGTGCTCGATCACATAGCAATTAACAACAAGATTCAACTCCTATTCCCTCAAGCTAGGGTTAAACCAAACACTTACCTCAAAGCCTTGAAATCCACTTAATCCTCAACTATTGCTTTACCTCGCGGTTCCACCTCCAATTCGCTCGAATCTAATCACAAATTGCTCAATTACTTTAATAAACATTATATGAATCAATTTGAATGCATAAAAATGAGTTTCCCAAGTTTTTTCCAAAAATTCCAAAATCGCCCCCGGGCTCACGTGGTCAAAACTCGAGGTTCGAACCAAAATCTGGTTACCCATTCCCCCACGAGTTCAAATATATAATTTGTTTTGAAATCGGACCTCAATTCGAGGTCCAACTTCCCAATTTATAGAAAACCTAGGTTCTACCCAAAAACCCCAATTTCACCCATGAAAATCCTTGATTTCAAGTGGAAAACATGTTTAATGATGTTAAAAGTTGAAAGAATTGAGTAAAAATCAACTTACAAATGATTTGGGATGAAGTTTGCTCTTGAAAAATCGCCTATGGTGTTTGGGTTTTGAAAGAATGGTGAAAAGTGGTGAAAATTCGACTAAGTATAAAATTTGCTGGGCCTCGGATGTGGGAATTGCGAACTAGGGTTCGCAATTGTGAACCCAGGTCTGCTACTTTGGGAAATGCGAAGCTGAGGATCGCATTTGCGAAACTTTACCAAATGGCCAATCTTCGCATTTGCAAGAAAATGATCGCATTTGCGATTGGCCACCCCTCGCATTTGCGAGCCAAGCCATCGCATTTGCGACAGTGCCTGGAAATCCCCTGGTTCGCATTTGTGAACAAATGGATCGCATTTGCGATCCCATGCAAAAATCCCCAGCTTCGCAATTGCGATTCAGTGTTCGCATTTGCGAACTCGCAATTGCGAGTCCCATATTCGCATTTGCGAAAATCACAGAAGCTAGCATACCAGATTTTTTTTCAAAACATGAGAAATGCAATCCGACGCCTATCCAAAACTCACCCGAGCCCCCGGGGCTCCAAACCAAACATGTACACAACCTCAACAACATCCTACGGACTTACTCGAGTGATCAAATTGCCAAAATAACATCAAAATCATTGAATCAAGCCTCAAACTCATCATTTTCATTTCAAAATTCATGAACTTCCAACTTTAGACATTTAGGTCCGAAACACGTCAAACGACGTCCGATTTCGACCAAACTTTACAGAAAGCGCTTAACACATATTTAAGACTTGTACCGGGCGTCGGAACCAAAATACGAGCCCGATACCACAGTCTTTTAATCAATTTTCATTTCCATTTTCCTTAATAATTTCAGAAAAACAATTTCACAGAAAAATTCATTTCTCGGGCTCTAGACCTCGGAATTCGACTCCGGGAACATGCCCGAGTCCCATATTTTTCTACGGACTTTCCGGGATCGTCCAATCTCGGGTCCGGGTCCGTTTACCAAAAATGTTGACCGAAGTCAACCTTAAACATATTAATATCAAAATTCTTCAAATTTTTCACAGAATTCACATATTCCAACATAAAAGCTTTCCGGCTACGCGCCCGGACTGTGCATGCAAATCGAGGCAAGTAAAAATGAGGTTTTCAAGGCCTCGAAAGCACAGAATGAATGAGGAAACAGGTGATGACTCCTTTGGGTCGTCACAATAAGCTGCACTTATAGTAGAATTTTTATAATATAATGCATTTTTTATAATATATTGTAAAAAGAAAATGTTAAAAAATATTACTACATATTATATTTTTCAGGTTATCATATTTGATGAATTATAAAAGAGTTAATTACTCCCTGTATTTTAATTTCTATGGCAATGTTTGACTCATTAATTGAACTAGTACTTGGGCACGCATATTGCGCATGTATCCTTTATCAATGAGTACTAAAATTTATATAGATAAATATTATTAAATTTTATTTGAATTATAATAAAAATTTAAGGGAAAAATGGAAGTTTTAAAAGTGATGAATATCAGGCATATTTAGCTAACTTAATAAAAGAATAATCTCTTCCTCACATAAAATATCTAATGTGTTATTGTAATTTTAATGCTTTGTATTTACTTTAGTGGATTAAAATTTTAGTGGACAAGTAAAAGTGAACAAATGGAGTATTACTTTGTAAGGCGACATTTGCCAACGATGTAAATACTTATAAGAGAACTTATAACATTCCAAGATATTTACCTAAATTTCATGAGGTACAAACAAGTTAATTATTTGGCCATGCATATTTACACGAGAATGAAGAATCGAAGTGAATATAAAGACGGATTAGTTATCCACTGAAGTGTCCTTTAGAATTGGAATCGTTCGAAACGGAATGTCAGTAATGCTGCTTTTACTTTTTGTGTGTAGAAGGAGATGAACAATTAGTCGTTTTGTCTTCCTTATATATAATTGTATTACGATGTATGTATTATTGTGGGAATTAAAATAAAATTCATTTAATGAAAAGGTAATGGTCATTCAGATTTTAAAGGATATTTTATAAATCAACTTTTAAGGTAGGAGCTTCCTACTTTTAGTATAATTAGTTTTAGGGTACTCGCATTGCGCGTGTACTCCAATATTAATGAGCACTAAGATATATATATATATATATATATAATAATTAAATAATAGTTTTACCCAAGGCCAAATATATGCTTAAAGGATATAAAAATCGACCAAATATATTTAGTGTTGAAGTTTCATAAAAAAAGATACAGAATTTTAATCGTTACTCTTTAAAAGTAAAATTTATACTTGATAAAATTGAATCAATATCCTAAAGAATAACATATAAGGTATTATAATTATATTAATTAATTTTAATATCTTAAATAATTGACTTCCTACATTGTTCAGATAAGGAAAATTATAAAGAAATATGTAGGAAAATTTCCTTAAAACTAACTTAAATTTCTTATTGATTATAGTACAATTTATTGCTATTAATTTCAATATATAAATTAGAGTATCTTATATACCCTTCACTTATCCAATATTCTAATTGAGCTTTTGATTTAATGCAACTATAATATTACAACACGTAAAAAAACTTAAAGTATATTGTAGTATTTGTTATTACTACAAACTATTATTATTTTCAAATATAGGCATGTCCTTTGTAAACTTAGTTAAAGATATTTTCTTAATAATTTTCCTATATGTTTGGTTTAGATTTGTTTAGTCAACTTCAATATTTAAATAATTAGAATAGATCTATTTATGGTAGTAAATTTCTAATGTATGTGTAAGAAAGAAGTAATATTAATTTACACAGTTAAAATAAGAAACAGATTAATGTATCTAAATATTAGGAGTTAATTCAAAGTTCAAATAAAAAAAATTTAATAATTAAAATTTTAGCTGATTTTGACGTCCTAAATATTAAGAAATTAACTTAAATTACATTATTGTCCAATATGAAATTTTGTTTTTAAGGGTAAAAAAGGCGAACGACATTTCGCTAAGGGCCTTCGTGCTTTTAATATAGTATATGGATATATAGATATAAGATGCGTAATTTGAAAGAAAGAAAGATTTTTAGGATTTATGATCTTAAATAAGACATGAAATTTTTATTGTTATAAAAGCATGTTGTTAAAGGTAAAAGATATATAAAGTTTATAGTCAAAAGAAAATACAAAAATATATTTTTTTAACGGACTAATAAAAAAATAGTGTTGCATAAAATAAAAGAGAAGCAATACATATTGTAAGCCGGGTTGATCTGATGGTGTAAAAATATTATATACTATCTATAAGGGATTGATCTCTTATATTTGTTCGAGGATTTAACTTTTATATATATATATATATA
>NW_017679853.1:0-4261 GCF_001879085.1 Nicotiana attenuata | reverse complement strand
TTATATATATATATATATATATATATATATATATATATATATATATATATATAAAATTTCATTGTCCTTATATTTTGATTAGTTTATAGCAAGTATGTACGTTATTTATGAAGTAACTAAATTGGGTTTGTAATTGCAAGTCACCGTGTAAAAGCTAAATTCATTAATTAACTACTAGCTAGTAAAGTGTTTATATTAATTAACTTGCAATTTAACATAACGTATGAATAAAATTGGATATACTTGGGCAGGGTGGTCTGAACTTGACCGTACAACTGAAAAACAATTAACAGAAACTTAAATTAAATTGAACGATATTAAATATTGGTGTTAATATCTTTTACTGAACTTATTTACTTATAAGTCTAATTGTGATAATAAATCGATAATGCCTGTATAATTCCGCGACATATGAAATATAATTTCATCAAATTTTCTTCACTTCATTGGGCTTTGGCAATTTAATTCATTCATTTCAGAGAACACCTTTTATAAAAAATTTAACCATTTATCTTGATTCACTACTAGAAAATTGTCAAAATCCGATCACAGAATACCGACCGAAATCGGTTGAAAAAAAAATGACCGAAATCGGTCGGAAATTAAGTAATTTGGTCGCAAAAGTCAAAGAAAATATTTCTGACAACGGAAATAGGGGTCCCACACAAATATATAAGAATTCCGATCGATTTCGGTCGAAAACTGATCAATATTTGACCAAGACCTGGTCATACTTGTATATTATCTACAAAAATAATTTTTAATTAAAAATTTCAAATATACCGATTTCGGTCGGTATATTTGAAATTATTCTTTCCCGCCCAAGGCAATTGGTTTTTAATATAACAAAAATTATATATATTTAATTTACCAACNAAAATAATTAAAATATAAATTTAATAAAATTACCGACCGAAGTCGGTCGTAGGGGTGTGCATTCGAATCGGTTTATCGATAAATCGAATCGATTATTTGTTTTCTAAATCGAAATCGAAAGAATCGAAACCTTATTGAAACGATAACGATAAGCATATGTACAAATCGATAATCGATAAGTAATTATCGATAAGGGTCAAAATTGAATCGATAANAATGGCAGTAAGTGCAGTGTTAGTTCGAGAGGATAAAGGTAAACAATATCCAATTTATTATGTTATCAATTCCTTACTAGAAGCTGAAACTTGATATTATCATTTAGAAAAACTTGCTTTAGTACTAATTATGACATCTAGAAAATTAAGGCCTTATTTTCAATGTCACCCTATTTCTGTAGTGATCGCCTAAACCCTTTGAATCGATAAATCGAATGCACACCCCTAGACTGTAGACACTTGTTAAATGAGTTATTACCTATTTGTGTAGATTAATATAACATACAGAATGTATATGTATTCCGCTACTATTTTGAAAGCGGCTATACAATATTATTTTTCCTAATCTATACCCTTTCCTTTACCCTAAGCCCTTACCCTATTATTTCCTCTACCACATTTAAGGAATGATCATATTTAAAGATCAAGGGAATGAAGTTCAAATTAATGGAAAACAGAATTAGCGGTGATGATGTGTTTTATTTTATTTTATTTTTTTTATACCGTTGGAGTGTTGGTGGCATACATTTGATCCTTACTTTAGTTTTGTTGCATGTGCTTGTTGACACAATTTTTATATTATAAATGGTGTTCGTCTTATTTTAGCTTCTTTTTGTCCATATTAGTTAGGCGCGTTTATAGCGATATACTTTCCGTGAAATCCCGCAAATTTTCTTATTGGTGTAATCGATAAGCGAATCGATAAGCCCCCAAAATCGATAAATCGAAATCGAAAAAATCGAAACCTTATTGAAACGATAACGATAAGCATATGTACAAATCGATAATCGATAAGTAATTATCGATAAGGGTCAAAATCGAATCGATAAATCGAACGCACACCCCTAGTCGGTCGATTTTTGTCACGACCCAAAATTCATTATAGGTCGTGATGGCGCCGGACACTACTGTCAGGCCAGCCAACACTAAATAGTTAATTAAACTCTCATTTTTAGTATTTCTGAAATCGTAAATATCCTTCAATTTAACTAGTAAAAGATGTACTTTAAAGAATAAATAATAATATTTTCCAATTTCAATACTGAATATCCCACAATCATCCCGGAACCCGGTGTCACAAGTGCATGAGAAATTACTAGGAAATAAAATAAAATACAATAACTGTCCGGAATATAAATTTGGACAGTACAGAAAGTACAAATACTCTGAAGGGGACTCTGGTGGCTACGGATTGTCTCATAAGGTGCAGCTCACCTAAGTCTTCATATCAACCATGTCGCTGCGCCCACTAGGCCACTAGACATACATGTGTCTTTACAACAAAAATGTATAGCAAGTGTAGTATGAGTAGGAAAATAACGCGTACCCAGTAAGTATCCAGTCTAACCTCGAAGAAGTAGTGACGAGGGGTCGACTTCGACACTTACTAGTGGTCTAATAATATCAGGTACAATAAGGAGGTGAATAAATGTGAGACAGAGTAAAAAAATGAAATACACAAATATAAAATACGTTTTACAAATCCCTTCTTTACAATTTACTCAAGCTCTCAACTAGCAAGTTCCCTCTTCAACCGGAGCATATATAAAGATATAGTGGACTTCATCAAAGAGGTTGTCATAACTCAAATCAGGGAAAACCCTCAGATACACTGGCTTCTTGCCAAATATTACGTACGATTCCATGAGTATAATATATATAGGAAATGCCGAGGCATACGGCCCGATCCAACATAAAATTAGTCGGACGGCGCGAACCATAGATGCATCTATTAACCTGCCGAGGCGATCGGCCCGTTCCCATGAGAGTAGTAGAAGGAGTTACCCCGCTCGCGGATCATACTTGCGACGCGGTCAAATATAAGTTTAAAAAATTACCCCGCTCGCGGATCATAATTGCGATGCGGTCAAATATAAATTTAAGAAATTTTCCCTCTTGCGGATCATACTTGCAACGCGGTTACGTACAAATTTCTTAAGTTATTATAGTTGTCACGACCCGAATTTCCCACCATCAGAGTCGTGATGGCACCTACTCGTGGTAGCTAGGCAAGCCAACTTAATTACCTTTCCATCACTAGCAATTATCTTTAACAGTTTATAACATCAATATAGAACATAAGTCTAATAAGAACAATAGCGGAAGTTTGTCTTAAAAATGGTGAATTTAAAACGCGGAATAGTCAAAACAACCTCTACCCAAGATTTGGTGTCACATTACTCACGAACCACTAAGAATAAACTAAATACAAAGGTCTGAAAGAAATATAACAGCTGTCTGTCTCGAAACAAGGAGGCAACAGTCTAAAAGAAAACAATGAGAAGAGACGCCGGGCCTGCGGACGCCTGCAAGGCTACCTCAGTCTCGTGAATATGAATCGCCTGCTTCCGAACTACTGCTGCTGCTGCTCCTCAAAACCTGGACCTGTGCAAAAATGCACAGAAGTGTAGCATCAGCACAATCGACCCCATGTGCTGGTAAGTGTCTAGCCTAACCCCGGCGAAGTAGTGACGAGGCTAGACCGGATACCACATAAACCTGTGCAGTTATAGATATACAGCGGAAATCGAATACAAAGCAATTACCAACATGGGAGGGGAAACATGCTATGGGGAGTTACAATAATAACAATAATCCAGAGTAACAACTAAAAACAGCGTAGGTTCACAAAGAACAAGGAATCAACACTCAAATGTAAACACATAGCCTCAATAATTGTTGCGGCGTGCAACCCGCTCCATAATTACCATTGTTGCGGCGTGCAACCCGCTCCACAATATCATTGTTGCGGCGTGCAACCCGACCCATATCACTTATCATATATCATTGTTGCGGCGCGCAACCCGATCCTCATATATTATTGTTGCGGCGCGCAACCCGATCCTCAATATCATTGTTGCGGCGCGCAACCCGATCCTCAATATCATTTAACAGTCTGACTTCCCAAACAACAGTCACAATTAAGGGGCACAAAATAAGCAAATATTTGACAAACATTCCGGCAAGGGAAAGATTCCAACAAGTTCAACCAAACGTCCCGACAAGGGAATAATCAACAACGCTTTCTCTTTCTTACTTTCCTTATCTTAAAATTCACTTTACTATTTTGAGCCAACGCTCCAAAGAATCAAGTCATTTCGTATACTTTCAATATTCGTATCACAATTCGAGCCAATGCTCCCAGGAATCAAGTGATCATATTACCGTTC
>NW_017679852.1:0-15397 GCF_001879085.1 Nicotiana attenuata | reverse complement strand
CAAGTAGGAAGAAATCAGGTACTTAGTGCGAACAATCTGAAAATTATGTGAAAAACAGAAGTCGAAAGTGCAGCAGCTCTTTAAGATTCAGAAAATTGTTAAACTAATAAAGAGGGAGGGGGGGGGGTCCTAGGTTTATATATTACATGGATCATTCGCACAACACTGGTACTCAATTGTACGCATAGTGTTATCGTGTAATCATCATCTCCATGTCTACCCTTTCCCACCCCGTTAAGGTATTGGAGCGCGGAATGGTATCGTTTCCCTATTGCATGCTATTACCCGTCCCAAGCTATCAGTCCCGGGGCATTAGGACTTCTAATCCTAAAAGGGGAAGAAAGGGATGGGGGCCTTTATGGATTTTAAAGGACAAAAATTCTAATCGACATTCAAAAACAAGTAACAAGTAGGGGGAATGAACAGACAAACAGATAAGGCTCACATAAACCCCGTAAATCAGATAACATATAGTTTAGCATGCCTTACACATACCGGTTTGGTCTTTAAAATTAAAAATTAAGCAGCGAGCGGACTGGTTCGATACATACGCTTAGACAGGAAGCTCACATTAGGCAACTTGGATCCAATTGTCATAACTTAAGGTATTTTAAGCGAGTGATTTAGAAAGTGATTCTAGAAAAGTAGTCTAATGCCGAAAAGTACAGACTGCAGTCAGTTTAGAAATAAGTTTTAAGAGAATCATGAGTATAAACCATAAAAGGAGTTCCAGAGTCAGAAATACTTAAGGAAAGAGTAAACTGCAGAACTGTTTTAAAGACAATTTCAGGAAGACCAAAACTGAGTTGGAAAATGTTTAAGCAGAATTTTAGAAAGAAACCATTTCAGAAGAGGTGCTGATTTGAAGAACTCAAATGTATACTGATTCAAAAGAGTTTTGTCAAAAGATTGAGGCTGAAAACATTAAGACATTAGAGACCAGTTAACAGATTGTTATTGCTTAAGAAGAATCGGACGAACTTGATGCGGAATCCTATGATATCTATATCTGATTAAAAAAGTCTGTTAAGAACTGGTAAGAAGAGGTAATTATTTAATTACCCTACAGTTTGCCTAATGCATATGCATTCCCTATAGGCATGATTTCTATATGCACTGATTACATGAACGTTAAGGTCCTATAGGCAGGATTTCTAGATGACTTATATCATAATTAAACGTTAAACCCTATAGGCATGGTATCTAGGTGACTTGAATCAGAAACATCGAACCATCTTATGTGCAGTATTTCTAGTGAAAAAATTAAAGTCCTAAAGTCATGATATCTACCCTTTATTGATGCAAGAAAGTATAACCCCTCCCACACCCTTTTACTAGATTCCCCGAGTTCTATACAAGTTATTACAACCCAATGAATCAACTGAAATAATAAAATACATCAAAACTAACAGCTAGATCCAAGCAGCCTAATTCAAATCTTAATGTCCAATAATATATATTTAACCAACTCCGGGGTCCAGATCTCCAAAGCCTTCTCATTATCCAGGGTGTTTCAAAGTTTCAAGGAACCTCAGGGATTCCAGGCATTGCTTACACCCAGGATGCCATTATGAACAGGATGGTGCAGTGTGGAATAGCCAGCCCTCAGGCATCCAAGTTCAGAGGGAGCTCAGGGGTCCCAAAGCATGGCTTGCAAGAGAGGGGCAGAACTTATAGCTAGGAGTAAGTGCAAAGTGAAAGGGAATTAAGGGGCCATGACAAGTGGTGGTCATACCTAGCCATAAGGCAGGCTGGCACACCCCTGACCACTTGCTAGATGGACAAGTTAGGAGCAGACCTTTTGATGGTCAGACAAAGGTCTGGATAGTGATTAGGACACTATCAGACCTAAGTCAAGGCTCAAGCACATAATGGGGAGAATGGGAAGTGGGAATTGATTGAGTTAAGGAGTTCAATGAACCCAGTTCAGGATCATAAACAACAATATTGGGGTGCTGCTATGCCCTGAACAATAAACTCACATACAAAGGGGTAAAAGGGTAAAGGGGATTCACAGAGTATCAAATTCATGACAAACAATTGATTACACACATAACTTAAATACAGAAATATAAAGGAGAGGGAAACAAATATCAACTAAAGGAAATAGGCAGAATTAAACACATTGTTGTTGAAGCATGTAAACTAACTGAGACATACCAGTAGAGAAGCAAAAGAAGTGCGGAAGAAAGTAAAGTAAACACAGTCCACAACAGCACAAGTATCAAAAGAGAGAGTTTTAAGTGAAATTGAATTGTGAACTCAGATGGTGTTTTGTGTTCGTGTGTGTAGGAAAAGTCTGTGAAAAGCCTCTGTAAAACCCTCCTTTAGTGCAAAAGGGCAGGCCCTTTTATAGTGCAGAAGATGAGTAAGAAAAAGGTTAGAGAATAGTTTTGAAATCAATCACAAGTTGTTTCCCTTTGGTTAAGGGATTTGATTCAAACGGGCAAAAATAAATAAGGAAAGGATTCGTTTTAAAAATCTTTTCTAAAGCAGTGTAATAGGGACAAATACACAGCAGTTTATTTAAGGAAATAGTCTAGTAGCACACGGTTTGGGCAGAACAAGGAAAGACAATCAATCAACAGCCAGGAAAATCAGGGTTCGAATCTTAGTGTGAATGAATCCAACCAGAAAAGGTGAGAAGGGGTTTAATTTAAAGAAAATCAACAGTACAAAACCTTTTAAAAAGGAACTCGGAATCAATCACAAGCTGGCCAAAGGCCTTTTGAAAGAAGAGAATTTGTCATATAAAAAGCATACAGACATGTGAGACAAGAGAGAGTTGTCGTAAAACTAGCAAGAAATGAGAGTGACCAAGAAGGTTAGGTTCGTAGACTCAGAATGAGCCTGAAAGAGAGTCAAGGGTTCTGAATGGAACCCTAGACCAAACACAAAGTCCAGCCTGCCAAAAACCCCAAATACTAGGGTTTCTGACTTGAATCAGATGCATAGACAAGAAAACAACAAATAGAACAGGCTCAGTAGTCTCTTTCAGAGACTTATGAGAAAACAGACAGAGAGAGCAGCAAGTTTGAAACACAGGGAATACATTTAGGCAAAACATGGCACTCAAACAAGTTCAGGAGAGAAAAAGCGATACAGGTTTAGGAAAAACAGTAGACGGAACCTGCTTAGAGTTCAAACAAAAGTCCAGTAAAGGCAAACAAGGATTAGAAGCTTAGTAAAATACAGTAAAGAAACATACGAGATAGACATGTAAAGCATGCTTATAGAGCCCGGTAGAAGAAAGAACAGAACACAAAAAATAGAAGAACATGCATAATATGGCAAAATATAAGAACATAGGAGCAGACATGCGAGGAAAGAACACAAGAACATGGCATAGACAGATTCACACAAAGAAAAGAAGAAGGAGAAAAGTGAAGCGTACACCCTATGAAACTAATTTTGAAAAGAAAATTGGGGAAAAGCTTTAAAACATTGAATATAGCACAGATCCACCATAGATCTAAGTAAATAAAAGAGGAAGGAACCTCGAATAGCCTTAGGGTTTCTCTGAAACAATGAGAAGGCTTGGAAGAGGTCTGGTCTTGAGTCAGAGATGGCCATGACTAGGCTTCTAAAGCTCGAATACGTCGGAATGGGGCCGGAGAGGCCACAGAACACAGATCTGCAGGGGATCTGAACGGACGCCGTCGAGGTCAGACCTCGAAATCTCGAACACCCATGGTTTAGGGGTGAAGGAAGGTGAGCACAGGTCGTCCATGGCCTGAAAAGCCATGGACTCCGGCGAGATAATGGTCGGAGAAGACGAGGGAGGCGATTAGGGTTTGAGTGCTTGAGAGCGTTTGAGAGAGAAGAGAGTTCGAAGGCGGCTGTCGAAGAGAAATGGGGATTAGGGTTAGGTCATGTGGAATTAAAAAGGAAAGAATCATTTGTGGTCGTTGATCAAAAGGATCAACGGCCTGGATTTAAAAGAACCCCGGGCGGGTTTAGCAATTGGGTCAGGGGTCGGATGAGAAATCAAATTGGGTCGTTTTGATTTGTGGGCGGATTGGGCCAAAATTAAGGCTAAAATTGAAATGGAATTGGGGCTGCAATTGAAACGAAATGGGACTACATTTTAAATAGCCAGTTTATCCCTTTTATTTTATAAAAATAGTGAATTATCTTTAAAATAAAATTGAAGATGTTGAACCAATTAACAATACATATGTATTAATTTAAAAATATTAGAACTAATTTTACAATTATAAAACACTATTAATCGTAAAGTAGGCTATAATTGCCTTTATATGCAATTAGCTTTAAAAATACCAAACAAATTTGTAAAAATATATAAAAAATTACCTTAATTGTATTTGGTGTAAATATGAGAATAAAATAAGTTATTCACAAAAATGATAATTTTGGGAATAATTATTGGATTTTGTACTGTTAAAATAGACAATAAATTGATTTAAAATAAGGAAAAATACCAAAACTCTTGGGAATGCTTATATATGCATGTATATGCTATTTTGAGGATATTTTGAGTATATAAAAATACTTAGGAAAAAATTGGGTATCAACAGTAAGCAATCTCCATTTACTTGGTGTGAAATTCCATCATTCTTACACTAGTATTGATGAAATCTACTCATAAAACACATAGATCTTCAAGAAATTCCTTCAAGAACTCAAAGGAGGGTTTTGCAAGATTTCTTCCAAAAGGTAATCCTACACCCTTAGACTTACATGTATGAATTTATTATGGGTATATGAGTGTGAATTAAGTATTGGGACTCTTGGTGTGGTGATTAGAAGCCATAACTTCCTAATATAAATACACAACTATTATAGAGATTGAAAGATGTTTATTTAATGGAACTTTATTGGTTAAGGGTGTTGTTTACCTTGTGGGTGAAGAATAATATTGATTATAACCATTTGAGACTTTAGAGTTTATCCAAGAGCAAGAGAATCGGTTATTGGGTGTAGAAACACCATTAATAGGGATTATGAAGCTTTATACTCACCAAGTGTTTTATAAAATGCCTAAATGACCAAAACAAGGATATTGTTGCTAATTTGGAATCCTTTTGAATTGTATTGATATAGATTAAAGTTGAAAGGGTTGGCGAATATTATATTATGCTCAAGAGAAGGAAGTTAAGGTATGTGAGGCTAACTCTCTATGTTTGGGAATGTTAATGATTCTCCCTACATTACGTTTCTTTTATGACATATCAATTGCCTCAGAAATATAGTTAAGTCCTAGTCCCTTGAATAGTTGTAGAACTTCTGTTCTCTAGTTTCATAACTCGTTCATGACTTTCATTCTAACGTTGCGAGCTCAGTTCGTAATCAATATAGACTTGGGCTTGACGTCCCTAAGTCTTAGTATAGCTTACTCAGCATATCATAAACATTTGATGTTCAGTGTTCATAACCAGTTCAAGAATACAGGTCTCATTCTAGTCCTATACAGTATTCCAGTATTATGTATTGCAGTATGATTCTCAGTTCCTGATTTTGATTCCCTGAATGTTGAACACCTATATTTGGGCCTGAGGCTGCAGCTAATGCTTTATGCATCTTTGGGCCTGAGGCCGCAGTTTATGCTTTACGCATTTTGGACCTGAGGCCGCAGTTATGTATATGTATACTTGGGCCCGAGGCCGCAGTTTGTGCACATATATATATTGGGCCTGAGGCCGCAGTTTAATATTCAGATAAATAGGTTGTTCATCATTCAGAAGAGGGAGTATTCATATCCTTACTTCCTTTATTCAGTTCAGTTATTTTTTCAGTTATCAGTTCAGTTATCAGTTATCAGTTATCTTTTCAGTTATCAGTTCAGTTATCAGTTATCAGTTATCTTTTCAGCTATCAGTTTAGTTATCAGTTATCAGTTATCTTTTCAGTAATCACTTCAGTTTCAGTTTCAATAGTTAACATTTCAGTTATCAATTATCAATTCTCAGTTACCAGCTTAGTTCAGTTTCAACATTTATTATTCTTTCTTTCAGTTCCTTTACATACCAGTACAATTCAAATGTACTGACGTCCCTTTTGCCCGGGGCCTGCATCTCACGATGCAGGTAATGATTTACAGGTGACGATCCAGAATGCTAGGACTCTCGTACCAGCTATTTGGTGATCCCCAGTTCTTTCGGGGCATTATCATTACTTTACAGTCTTTCAGTGTTTACAGATATACAGTGTTTTCAGTACTTCAATAGAGGCTTCATAGAATAGAGTAACAGTTAGACAGAGTCTCAGACTTTTCATGTTAAGCCATGTTGGCTACAAATATATTTCAGAATTGTATTAGTATTTTTGCACTTTGATTTATATCATCCAGACTTTTAGTATATCAGCATGTGTTAGTTTATCTTTCGCATTCTGTATGTTATGATATCACATGTTGATTCAGCCAGCCAGTTGGTTCGCTCAGTCACATGTAGTCAGGCACCGAGTGTCGTGTTATGTCCAGGCCCAGGTTCGGGGCGTGACAGAAGATGGCGCCTCCAATCGATGATGCCTTTGGATGAGTTGGCGATATTTTAGCCCATGAAGGATGCAGTATGTGGCGATCTTTCAGCCTATGAAATGCAGTATGGGGCGATCTTTCAGCCATGCAGATGTAGTATGTGGCGATCTTTCAGCCATGCTGATGCAGTATGTGGCGATCTTTCAGCCATGCAGATGTAGTATGTGGCGATCTTTCAGCCATGCAGATCCAGTATGTGGCGATCTTTCAGCCATACAGATGTAGTATGTGGCGATCTTTCAGCCATGTAGATGTAGATGGAGGCAGGGTTTAGTCTTGAAAGGCAGAATGGTAGCCTTATGCAGATCGGAATGCAGATGGAGGTAGAGCTTAACCTCGGAAGGCAGAATAGTAGCCTTATGCAAATTTGAAGGCAGGATAGTAGCCTTAGGCAATGCATATGCATATGGAGACAACATTTAGTCTCGGAAGGCAGAATGGTAGCCTTATGCAGATTGGAAGGCAGAATAGTAGCCTTATGCAATGAAGATGCAGATGGAGATAGCGTTTAGTCTCGGAAGGCAGAATGGTAACCTTATACAGATTGGAAGGCAGAATAGTAGCCTTATGCAATGCAGATGCAGATGGAGACAGCGTTTAGTCTCGGAAGGTAGAATGGTAGCCTTATGCAGAATGGAAGGAAGAATAGTAGCCTTATGCAAGAAATAAAATAGCAAATGACAGTATAGTTTTCTTAACTGATAGTAGATTGCGGCGTTGTGATTACTGGGAGCATTGTGACATACGGAACATTACGGGTGCGTGCTGATAGCAAATGTTGGCAAGTGCAACGGTTCGGAGAGTCGTATTCTTGAACAATTTTTGTTCCATGGGCGTACAGTATGTTCAATGATTTCGTAATCCTAGTGCCTGCATCCAAAGAAAAATTGTGAGTTTTGTAAGGGGGAAGGTTAGTTCGTATCCCCGCTGGCTTTGCTTGACGCATTCAGCTTCGACCTGGTGTCACCGTCTGTATCATTGGGGTAGCGTTGATAAATAAAGCAGTTTCAATAATAATCATACATGATTTTTTAAAAATATGGCATAACTTAAAAATAGCTTTTAGATGAACCGACGACTGCGACGTAGTTCAGGACATTGCAACGTCTCCTGCTATGGAATTTTGAGGGTCCTCCTCAAAATTGTACCCCAGTTTGATGGGTTGATGCTTCTGACTGTTGCTCGTGCGGCGATCGGCTGAAATTACTTCGGAATTTCAAGGGTCCTCCTCGTAATTTTGCCCCAGTTTCCAATTGCGGGGGGAAATGAAAATTTTATTGAATTGTGACCGAGCCCATAGGGCTCTGCCTACGTATCCCCTCTTAAACGGGAATCAGGTCAGGTGTAGTTCAATTTACATCATATAAGGAAAGCATAAAGTTTACATATAGTAAAACTTGACTGCATCTGATTGATCGTCTTTGGCCAGACTTCTCCGTCCATTCCTGCGAGTATGAGGGCTCCTCCTGTCAAAACCCGGTGAACCATGTATTGACTCTGCCAGTTGGGAGAGAACTTCCCTTTGGCTTCATCTTGATGCGGGAAAATTTTCTTTAACACCAGCTGCCCCGGTGTGAACTGTCTTGGCTTGACTCTTTTGTTGAAGGCTCTGGACATTCTGTTCTGGTAGAGTTGACCATGGCAGACTGCGTTCATTCTCTTTCCGTCTATAAGGGCTAGTTGCTCATGACGACTCTTTACCCACTCTGCATCGTCGAGCTCAGCTTCTTGTATGATCCTTAGGGAAGGAATTTCCACCTCAGCGGGAATGACAGCCTTTGTACCATAAACCAGCATATAGGGGGTTGGCCCCAGTTGATGTGCGGACTGTGGTGCGATAACCCAGTAGAGCAAATGATAACTTCTCGTGCCACTGTTTATGCTTCTCTATCATTTTCCACAATATCTTCTTGATATTCTTGTTGGCGGCTTCTACAGCTCCATTCATCTAAGGCCTGTAGGCTGTGGAATTCTTGTGTTTGATCTTGAAAGTTTCGCACATAGCTTTCATCAAGTCGATGTTGAGATTGGAGCCATTATCAGTAATGATTGACTTTGGAATTCCGAATCGACAAACAATGTGGTCGTGGACAAAGTCTGTCACGACTTTCTTAGTCACTACTTTGTAAGATGCTTCTTCAACCCATTGGTGAAATAGTCGATGGCTACCAGGATGAACCTGTGTCCGTTGGAAGCGGCAGGCTCGATTGGTCCGATAACATCCATCCCCCAGGCGGCGAATGGCCACGGTGAACTTGTTGTGTTAAGCTCGCTTGGAGGTACCTTTATCATGTCTGCATGTATCTGACAGCGGTGGAATTTCCGAACATACTGGATGCAGTCCGTTTCCATAGTCATCCAAAAGTAACCAGCTCAGAGTATCTTCTTTGCTAAGACAAAACCGTTCATATGTGGACCACAGGTCCCAGCATCAATTTCCTCTAGTAGCCTGGATGCTTCCTTTGCGTCGACACATCTCAATAATCCTAAATTGGGAGTCCACCTATACAGGATTCCTCCGCTGTGAAAGAAGTTGTTGGACAATCTTCGAAGTGTGCGTTTCTGAGTAGGATTAGCAAGCTCCGGGTACTCTCCTTTTGCCAAATATTCCTCGATATCATGAAAGCAAGGTTTTCCGTCTGCTTCCTCTTCAACATGGGTACAGTAAGCTGGCTGATTATGGATTTTCACTGGAATGGGATCAATGAAATTCTTGTCGGGATGCTGTATCATAGATGATAGGGTAGCCAATGCATCGGCGAACTCATTCTGGATTTTGGAAACATGCTGGAATTCCTTCTTTATGAACCTCTTTCTCAACTCCTGTACGTGATGCAGATACGGGAGTATCTTGGAGTTCTTAGTTGCCCATTCTCCTCGTACCTGATATATAAGTAAGTCTAAATCTCCGATCACTAACATCTCTTGAACGTTCATGTCAATGGCCATTTTGAGTCCTAAGATGCAAGCTTCATACTCGGCCATATTGTTGGTGCAAGGGAACCTGAGTTTGGCAGACAATGGATAATGCTGACCGGTTTTTGATATTAAGACTGCTCTTATGCCAACTCCTTTGAAGTTTGCTGCTCCATCGAAGAACATTCTCCAACCGTCATCCTATGAATGATACCTCTTCATCAGGAAAATACGTTTTCAGGGGTTCGTATTCTCCATCCATGGGGTTTTCGGCAAGGTGGTCTGCTAGTGCCTGTCCCTTGACCGCTTTCTGAGTCACGTAAACAATGTCGAATTCACTCAACAGGATTTGCCATTTGGCTAGCTTGCCAGTGGGCATGGGCTTTTGAAAGATGTACTTCAAGGGATCCATTCTCGATATAAGATATGTAGTATAGGCACAGAAGTAATGTCTCAGCTTCTGAGCTACCCAAGTCAAAGCACAACAGGTGCGTTCCAATAGAGAATATTAGGCCTCGTACGGGGTGAACTTCTTGCTGAGATAATAAATGGCGTGTTCCTTTCTCCCTGTTTCATCATGTTGCCCCAGAACGCAGCCGAAAGCTCCATCTAACACTGCAAGGTAGAGTAATAAGGGTCTACTTGGCTCGGGCGGGACTAAGACTGGTGGTGTTGACAAGTATTCCTTGATTTTGTTGAAGGCCTTTTGGCAGTCATCAGTCTATTTGGTAGCGGCGTCCTTCTTTAACATCTTAAAGATTGGCTCACAGATAACTGTAGACTGTGCTATGAATCGGCTGATGTAGTTAAGCCTTCCCAAGAAACTCATCACATCCTTCTTGTTCTTTGGCGGTAGTAGTTCTTGAATGTCTTTGACTTTTGATGGATCCAGTTCTATTCCTTGGCGGCTCACAATAAACCTAAGCAATTTCCCAGCAGGAACCCTAAATGCACACTTTACGGGGTTTAGTTTCAGGTTGTATCTCCGCAGTCTATTGAAGAACTTCCTCAGATCTTCTATGTGGTCAGTGGCCTTCTTGGATTTGATAATAACATCATCCACGCATACCTCTATCTCCTTGTGTATCATATCATGAAAGATGGTAGTCATGGCCCTCATGTAGGTGGCTCCTGCATTCTTCAGGCCGAATGGCATCATCTTGTAACAATACACTCCCCACGGCATAATGAAAGCCATTTTCTCAGCATCCTCCTCATCTATCCAGATCTGATGATAACCAACGAAGCAATCTACGAATGACTGCAGCTCATGCTTGGCGCACTTGTCAATCAGGATGTATATATTTGGCAAAGGGAAGTCGTCTTTCGGACTGGCCCGATTGAGATCCCGGTAGTCGACACAGACTCTGACATTCCCATCCTTCTTTGGTACTGGCACAATGTTGGCCAACCATGTCGGGTACTCAACCACCCTGAGAACCTTAGCTTTGATCTGTTTGGTGGCTTCTTCTTTTCTTTTCAAACTCATAGCAAGCTTGAACTTTTTGAGATTTTGCTTTACCGGTGGACACATTGGATCGGTTAGATTTTTGTGAGCCACAATAGACGTACTCAGACCAGTCATGTCATCATACAACCAGGCAAATATATCCTCATACTCTTTTAGAAATTCTGTGTATTCTTTTTTTTTCTAATGGCGATAGGTGAATGCTGATTCGCGTTTCCTTGACGTTTTAGCATCTCACAGGTTGACAATTTCGGTCTCATCCAGGTTGGACTTAGGTCTATTCTCAAAATTCTCAACTTCTTTGATAATCTCGTTAGGTATGTCATCTTCATCTGAATCAATATCCGTTTGTTGCGTTGTCTCATTGCATGTCACAGTCATTGGTTCATCAAGATAAGTAATAGTAATGCCTGAGGCTCTTCGGGCTCTAGTTGTCCTGATGGTCCAATTCTAGAGATATGCCCCTCTGCTCACAGCCTGTATGGAAGGGCCTTCCTCCCCCTCCTCCTCGAGAATAACACAACAGTCCATGTCACTGTCCTCTAGAAACAAGTTCTTCACTGCTGCAAGTGCTTCTTCTTCATCTGACCCATAAATAATGTCGGCCTGTTGGAAAGTCTGCTCCAGATGCGGTATTGGCTTCTCTAATGGGTAGTAAGGACTGCGCCATGGTGGTGACCAGCTATTGAATTCTTCCCAAGTGTATTCATATCCCAAACCGAAGGTAGTGCCATGTTTCTTGAGTTTTATAGGTTTAGAGATCCCTTGGAGGTTCTTGCTGAGCCCTTTTCCAGGTTCGTACCCAATCCAACTCAGTATACTCTCGATTTTGTTATCCCACCATTTGTCTTTGTCGAGAGCATTGAACCGCTCGATGTGGTGGTAAGTTTCTCCACCCAGCTTCCTTCTTCCCCCGATCACCGAAATGGTCTGGCAACTGTATATAGGGTTGCTACCGTCGCCGTGAATGATCACTTCCTGGTGATTCCATTCGAACTTTACTTCCTGATGCAGCATTGATGCTACGGCCCCAGCAGCATGAATCCATGGCCGTCCCAGCAGCAAGTTGTAAGACGCTGGTATATCTATTACTTGGAAATCGACCTCGAACCAGGTTGGTCCCATCTGCAGGCATAGGCTAATCTCACCGATGGTGGACTTCTGAGAACCATCAAAGGCTTTCACATTGATTTCTCTATCCTTTATCTCATGCAACCCTTTGCCCAATTTCTTGAGTGTTACTAGCGGACAAATGTTAAGACTGGAACCTCCATTGATCAGGATCCTGGTGATGAAATAATCTTCGCATTGCACGGTGATGTGCAGTGCTTTGTTGTGACCTAGCCCTTCAGGTGGCAGCTCGTCCTCATAAAAGGTGATCTTATGGCTTTCCAGCACTTGTCCTACCATATTAACCATTTCCCGGCCAGTGATGTTACTTGGTACGTATGCTTCACTCAGCACCTTTAACAGCGCATTCTTGTGTGTCTTGGAATTTTGCAGCAAAGAGAGGATGGATATTTGTGCTGGCGTCTTGTTTAACTGGTCGATGACCGCATATTCCTTGGCCTGTATTTTCCTCCAAAGGTCTTCCGGACCTGTCTCAATGAGGGGTGGCCAATTGGAGGCATGCTTGCTTGATTCAGCTAGATGTTCAGGGGTATAGATTCTTCCAGTTCTTGTCATACCCTGTGCTACGATAGTTTCTTCAATCCTGACCTTGCCCTTCCTTCTCGCCTCGGCTGTATAATCCCAGGGTACAACATTTGTATAGAAGGGTGGCATGGCTGCATCGCCACTGGGATCGACGCGGCTATCCTCACTTCGAATGGGACATGTGCCTTGGGTGGCAAGACTGCAACCTCAAATGGTGCGGGTGCATTAGCCGGAGATGTGAATTCAGCCTCAATTAGTGCCGGTGCTTTTGCGGATGGCGCTGCTTCAAATTCGAGAGGTATAGACATGTTCACCTCGGCGTCCTCAGACAGTTGGATCTGAACTATTATCGGATTGAGAGTAATTGTTGGTTTCTTTGGGTCATCACCTTCTGTGATCAACCCGATTGATCCCTCGGGATCCAAGTCATCTTCCACTTCAATCTTGTGGATACCTCCACCCTTATTGTCTGGCAGAGGGTTGTTGCGGACTTTTGGAGCAGTTTCCTTTGCCACAATGATCTTGTTATCAATCAAAGACTGTATCTTGTCTTTCAAGGAGCGGCATTCATCGGTTGTGTGCCCTTTCATGCCGGAGTGGTATGCACAGGACTTGTTTGGGTTAACCCACTGAGAAGGATTCTCAGGGGTTGTAGCAGGGATGGGGGTGACATAACTTGCAACTTTGAGCCTCTTATATAACTGGTCGATGGGTTCAGCGATGGTTGTATGTTATTTTGGAGGTCTGCGATAAACATTAGGTCGGGGTCTAGGGAAGTTTTGGAGTGCAGGGGGTGATTGATAATGGGATGGTTGAGCATTGTAAGTTTGGTATACATGAGCGGGTTGTGAGTATCTGGGTGAGGTAGGTTGATATGTAGGAGGTGGAGATGACTGATAAGTTGGTGTGGAGCTTGGTATGAGGGTGCTTGGTAATTTGGGTTTGGTTGGTATGTGAGTGGAGGTGTTGGGTAAGCTTGGTATTTAAGGGGAGACTTGGTCCTTTGTGCAACACTCACGAACCCTACGTCCCTTTTCTTGGACACACCACCGAACTGTAAAGCCTTATTCGTAGCTTGCAAGGCTTCGAAATTTGTAACCATTCCACTTTTGATACCTTCTTCAATTCTTTCACCTAATTTGATAATGTCGGAGAACTTGTGGTTCTCAATCATCATCAGCCGTTCATAGTACTGCGGGTCCTGAGCCCGGATAAAGAACTTGTTCATTTGCTCCTCTTCTAAGGCGGGTCTGACCTTAGCAGCTTCGGACCTCCAGCGAGTAGCATACTCGTGAAATGTCTCTGTGGGCTTCTTCTTTAGATTCTGGATATATAACACGTCTGGCGCGTTCTCTATATTAAACCTGAACCTGTCCATAAAGTCAGATGCCATGCCTACCAAACTTGACCACTTCTTGGGATCTTGGCTGATGTACAAAGATAACGCATCTCCTTTCAAACTCCTCATGAACAGCTTCATGCGGATCCTTTCATCCTTCCCTACTCTGACCAGCTTGTCGCAATATGTCCTCAGATGGACCCTTGGATCACCCGTACCATCAAACATTTCGAACTTAGGAGGTTTGTACCCCTCAGGCAGTTCGATATCATGCTGTATGCAAAGATCCTCATAGTTCAGCCCCTCGATTCATTTGCTTCCCTTAACGCCCTGAATCCGGCTGGTTAGTTTCTTAAGTTCCTCGGCCAAATTCCTGATAAGTAGATCCTTTTCATCAGACTTAGGTGTGGAAGATATAGGTTGGGTGGAGTGTGGCATGGTCTCCACGTAGATAGGATTGTTATGGTGGCCTGGTGTATGGGCGTGGAAATGGTCGTTTGTGGAGTTCTGAGGTTATGGGATGAGTAGTGGAGTGTTGTTTGGGCTATGGCAGGTATTACATTGGTTCTTTGGTGTAGCAGCGTGATGGTGAGGAGCGGGATGTTTTTGTTGTTTTGGGATATCTTGAGGAGGTGTAGGGTTTTGAGCGTTGGGGAAGTTGACATCTGGGGTGTTGAGGGAAAATGACAGGTTTGCCAGATTCCGAACCTGATCGAGCTCTTCCTGGAACTTCAACAGTTTCTGTTCAAGTTGTGACACATTCTCATTAGGAACCCGAATACCATGGCCATCAGTGGCCTCTACCCGTTCAGCTGTATTCTCTTTCCTGATGTTATTCAAATCTTCCATTTTGTTCTTGCCTTTGCCTTTAATGGGACTAAGAGGAGGAGTGGGTGGAGGACCCCTGGATCTTGTGAAATAAGATGATGATGCCAGAGTGCACGAACTAACCTTTGGGGAGGGGAATAATAAAACAAAAATAATAATAAAAACTAAATGTAATCAAGTTAGTGTAGATTATAAAAAGTATTGCAATATTTAAACACATATTGTGCGAATGTAAAACGTGTCCTAATTTGGGAACCTCTTTGTGCCCGAGGTAGGCCTAGCAACAAATAGACATGGAGAACTTTTTATTTTATTGATAAAAACAGGCGAATCCCAAAACGACACTAAATAAGCAAGAAATAAAAGTCACTAATGGCCATTGGCCTTATTACATTCATAAGAAAAAGCAAAAAATAATTCTAGACTATTTGGTCCCAGAAGGACCTTCCTCAGGTTGAATGTTCTCGTTGATCAAATCTTCCAGCTCGCGTAGGCTCATTAGTAAGAACGCCTTCGCCAGATGTCCTTCTTCGTTTCTTTCAGCGCTCTGGCAGTTGTTGACTCTTTTCCTCACTTTTCCTTCCAATTCTAACAGGCTGTATTCTAGATAATCTAGCTTTTCGCTAGCCTTGTCGGCCCTTTCTTTCCATTCATTGATTTGGTCATTCGATGGAAGATTCCTCCACCATTC
>NW_017679851.1:9938-15397 GCF_001879085.1 Nicotiana attenuata | reverse complement strand
AAGTTAGCCATGAACGGGCTCTTCAAACTTCTTCCCCAAGTAGGCGGACCATCTATCTTTATCTCTTTCCTTTTCCCACATCTCAAACCAAGCGTCGGCCACATCTCTAAGCTGGTAAGCAGCTAGCTCCACAGCTTCATCATCAAATGCTTTCATCACTCGGAGAGCTTTCTTGACACCCTCCAGCCACAACATCGGATCTTCATCAACTATAGAACCCTGGAACACTGGAGGACTCAACTTCAAAAATTCATTCACTCTTAGGACTCAGAATTGTTATGTCTATTTGATTGAGGTGGAATCTCATCTCTTCTCTCGTTCTGGTTGGCCATAAAGGCTTTAAACATCTCAATAGCACTGTTGACAGCATTAAACATCTAACCCACCTCGGGAGATATAGTTGCCTGAGCCGGAGCTGCTGTTGGGGCGGTACTGGATCCTGAGGTACTGGATCATCATGCTCCACCCCTTTTTTCTGTTCAACACGGGGTACTTGGACTCCCTTTGTGGATGTTTCCCTCCTTTTCTGAGTCGAAGCCTTCTTAGTTCTACCTTGAGCCACAATAGTAGCGATAGTTTCTTGAGCAGCATCCTGAGGGTCGGTGTTAGAGTTGCGAGTACGAGCCATTTCTGCGAGTTTTGGAGAAACGAATAAATTAGATAATTTCTTAGAGATAGACTCTACTGCACGATCTAAAGTATGAAAAAAAAAAGACTTTTCCTAAATGCTTGTAGCCTCCTGTTTATAAGTATGGCGCGCTTCATACACATAAACAAGACTCTACTAACACGGCTTCATAGACCCCTAGGACTCCATAAACCTGAGGCTCTGATACCAAGTTTGTCACGACCCATTTTCTGAACAAGCCGGGACCGGCACTCGATCACTAAACATGACCGAGCGAACCATCTCTGCTTATCAAATCTATTATGACTCCAAACTTTATATGCAACAAGGCAATATTCTAACCAAATACTTTTGTTTAATTCAAACATTTAAATAAATCAACTACAAAACTTTATTCGTAGTAACTACTAAATTACTGCTAAGTTATTATCAAAAACATCTGAATCTTAACCCAACGACTATGTCTATGAAGCCTCTACTGATAAACTGACGCACTTCTCAGGACATGAGATTTCCTGGACAGTTCTCTAAGTAAACAAGGAAATAACTAAATAAAGATGACTCTAAGGAATACTCCACGAACAAAAGCGGAGTTCACCAATAGCACTGGAAGAGAAGAAAGTCCTAACTTGTAGCCTGCTCGCTTGCAAATCTGGTTCCTACGTTGTACCGCAGACCAACGTAGGTTCTCAAAAGAGAACGTCAGTACCATCCATTGTACTCAGTGAGTCTCAACAACATGGGGGAAACTTTAATAACATATATATTATGAGCAATGGTTCTAAATGCATGTAAAACATAAAGCTTATAAGAATAATTCTAAATAATTACATAATAGCAGTTTATGAATATTCTAAAAGAAATTCTTTTCTTTTTCTTTCTTAAAAAAAAATACTTCACTTTATACTTTGGGAGTTCCAACTATCCTGACTTAATTCTGTCTCAGTCACCGTGTGATCGGCACAGGTTCGATCCCAACCTGATCGAATAGGTCCAATCCACGAGGTGCCACTCGCTTCATGGTTCTCAGCGCTCATGTCTCATACCTTAGCATGGCTAAGTAAATTCTCAGCAACGAGACCCTCGGCTCGTGTGCTCCCTACTTTGGCAAAAGTAATTTCAGGAAGTCAACGCCTTGATCAGGACCCTAGGTCTGGACGATGACCCCTTCTCAGAATAAAGGATACTCCCAAAAATCTTTTCTTTCTAAAACTTCCTCTTGTGACTTTTCAAGTCTAAATCTTTTATACATACTCATATTGGTATCCTTAAATGTAAGGCATGGCATAAGAATGAAATAAACCTTCAAAAGTATTTATAAAGGTTCTTGATCCTTTATGAATTTTCAACATGAAAATGGCATAAAAGAATAACATAAAAATCTGAAATTTATGCACATATATCTAAATAATCATCTAAACTTTAGCTAGAAAATAATTCTAAGCTAATAGGTACTTACTACGCCAATTAAGTATATATTAACTCTTTTATGCTATTCATCAAAGTGCTTTTGTGAGTTAAACCACTTTAGTAAAGGGTTATATCAACTCACCTCAATTTCTCCTTTCAAGCAACAATGTAAGTTCCAATTCTTGTAATCAACTCAACGATCAAATACTACAATGATAAGTCACAATAAGTATCCAACTTCCCAAAAGCATTAATCTTTTTTCAACTCTAAGAACTTTAGGTTCAACTTCTAAATTTCTAAGTTTTTTTGGGGTGAGGTCTTGTTCTAACAATCCTTTACTCCCTCTAACAACCTTAACCCGTCATAGCAATCCAATAAAAATGAAGAATTTATCTTTTAACACCAAAAGCTTAACTCGTATTTGATGGGTGTTCTTGAGGTTTTGTAAAACTTTCCTATGAATTTACCTTATTAGGGTGTTAGATTCTAGTATATAATGATGTTATAGCTTACAATTCCGTAAGAAGAATTACCTCAGTCGTGGCCTAAAGAAGGTCCTGTGGAATAGCTCTCAATGACTGATACGCTGCTTTGTGCTTGCTCCTAGACCTCCCGTTCTTTTCCAAAGGCTTTAAGCCTTTTTGCCTCAACGTGACTGAACAGAACCAAATTCTGTTTTTTTTTTTCTTAAGGCTTGCCTTCAGGCCTCTTTTTTAGTAGGGTTTGATTAAGGCTTTCAAGCCTTTTGACCTTTTTTAAAAGAAATACGTATGGCCCCCCCTCCTTTTTATTTATTATTTTACTTTTATTATTTTTCCCTTTTTGGTTTGTTTTGACTTAACTAATAACTAATGATACCCACTTTTAATAATTAGTAATATTAAAACTATTGATATTACCATAATTATATAACCAATTATTTATAATTATAGAAGTAACTTAAAAATCAATCACGAGTTTTTTTTAATCCGTAATAAAACTATAATTTAAGATTATAAAAATTAAATTCTATATTTAGCGGGTCTTGAAACTTTTATAGATTTGAGGAGTGTTACAATCTTCCCTCCTTAAAAACATTCGTCCTCGAATGTTGCTAGGGCCTTATTCTTAAGCTAACAATCATTCCTTAAGTCCTTGAACATCATAAATTTTCTTAGCACTACCCACTCTTCCAAGGGACTCAAAATTTTGGCAGAGTTTCCCTTGTAAATTGGACTATCCAAAAAAATATCCCTATCACTAAGACCACAACTACACCAATAACAACCAAATATACCATAACAGGCCATTCATAGGCACCATACACAGCTCATAAATTAATTACTCACACTCCGGCAAGGAGTTACCACAATAACTAACAAGAATCTAAAGCACAACACTTTAGCATAAGTAAATCACTTTAATGAGTTAAATGTACTCTGGCATGGCACTAAATTGTTAAATAACTAAATATACTCGGACAAAAACTAAATTCAACAACTAAGTATAACCTAGCAAGGACATAAACACATGCTAACTTGTATTTAATAAGTAAAATACAAATGTCAAACCAAACTTAGGTTCACATACCTTTTTCCTCAAATAAATATGGATATTTCTCTCTCATATCTTCCTCGACCTCCCACGTAGTCTCTTTTGAATCATGATTACTCCACAAAACTTTTACCGATGCTATATCTTTTGTTCTCAACTTTCTTACTTGTCTATCGAGAATTTCTATAGGTACCTCTTCATAAGTCAAGCCTTCTTTAATTTCTATGGTATCGGCAGGTATTATATGCGACTCATCATGAATGTACTTTCTAAGCATAGACACATGAAAGACAGGATGAACAGAGGACAACTCAATGGGTAGCGCTAGCTTATTTCTAGAATTTCATAAGGTCCGATAAATCTAGGGCTAAGTTTCCCTTTCTTACCAAGCCTCATAACTCCTTTCATTGGTGAAACTTTCAAAAATACCTTATCACCAACCATGAACTCTAACTCACGATGCCTCTTGTCAGAATAAGACTTTTGACGACTCTGAGCCGCTTTAAATCTTTCTCTAATTAGCTGAACTTTCTCCAAGGCCTCACAAACAAACTCTGGACCAATCAACGGCACCTCTGCTGGTTCAAACCAACCCACTAGAGACCTACATCTCCGCCCATACAACGCTTCATAAGGAGCCATACCAATGCTGGCCTGATAGCTGTTATTGTAAGCAAACTCTATAAGTGGCAAGTGATCATCCCAATTACCTCCAAAATCTATAACACACGCACGCATCATATCTTCGAGAGTCTGAATGGTCCTTTCTGCCTGGACATCGGTCTGTGGATGAAAAGCGGTGCTTAAATTGATCTTGGTACCTAATCTTTTCTGAAATGCCTGCCAAAAATGCGCCGTGAACTGAGGGCCTCTGTCGGATATGATTGAAACTGGAGTACCATGCAATCGGACTATTTCTTTGATGTACAACTGCGCATACTGCTCTGCGGAATCTGTCGTCTTTATTGGTAGGAAATGCGCGGACTTTGTCAGTCGATCTACAATAACCCAAATTGAATCATGTTTACGGTATGTGCGAGGTAGACCTACTACGAAATCCATATTAACCATCTCCCACTTCCACTGTGGTATCTCTATGTCTTGAGCTAGGCCACCAGGCCTCTGATGCTCGGCTTTGACTTGCTGGCAATTTAAACATTTAGCCACATGATCTGCTACTTGTTTCTTCATGCCTTTCCACCAATACAATTCTTTCAAATCTAGATACATTTTGGTAGCACCTGGGTGGATAGAGTACCTTGAACTCTGAGCTTCCTCCATTATGGCCTTCCTAAGACCATCTACATCTGGCACACATAACCGATCATTCAACTTCAAAACTCCGTCACTTCCTAGTGTGAAAGCAATGATTTCTTTGCTTCTGACTCCTTCTTTTAATTTCACTAAGTACGGATCTTCGTCTTGCTTAGCCTTAACATGCGCAACAAGGGAGGATTGCACTAAGGCATAAGCAGTTATATCTCCTTCTTCGATCTCATCCAATCTAATTCCATCATTTGCTAGTTTTTGAATTTCTCGACCCAAAGATCGCCTTTGTACTGCAAGATGGGCCAAGACACCCATTGACTTCCTACTAAGTGCATCTGCTACCACATTAGCTTTTCCCGGGTGATAAAGGATATTGATGTCATAATCTTTCAATAGCTCGAGCCACCTTCTCTGTCTCAAATTTAGTTCTTTTTGCTTGAAAATGTACTGGAGGCTTTTATGATCTGTAAACACTTCAGAATGCTCGCCATAAAGGTAGTGTCGCCATATTTTTAATGCAAACACCACTGCTGCAAGCTCCAAGTCGTGTATGGGGTAGTTCTTTTCATGATTCTTTAACTGCCTGGAAGCATAAGCAATAACTTTTCCATTTTGCAT
>NW_017679851.1:5810-8251 GCF_001879085.1 Nicotiana attenuata | reverse complement strand
ACTCCACTAGCACTGTTGGCAGCATTAAACATCTGACCCACCTCCGGGAGATATAGTTGCCTGAGCCGGAGCTACTGTTGGGGGCGGTACTGGATCATCATGCTCCACCCATTCTTCTTGTTCAACCCGGGGTACTTGGACTCCCTTTGTGGATTTTCCCCTCCTTTTCTGAGTCGAAGCCTTCTTAGTTCTACCTTGAGCCACAATAGTAGCGATAGTTTCTAGAGCAACATCCTGAGTGTCGGTGTCAGAGTTGCGAGTACGAGCCATTTCTGCGAGTTTTGGAGAAACGAATAAATTAGATAATTTCTTAGAGGTGGACTCTACTGCACGATCTAAAGTATGAAAAAAAAGACTTTTCCTAAATGCTTGTAGCCACCTGTTCATAAGTATGGCGCGCTTCATACACATAAACAAGACTCTACTAACATGGCTTCATAGACCCCTAGGACTCCCTAAACCTGAGGCTCTGATACCAAGTTTGCCATAACCCATTTTCTGAACAAGCCGGGACCGGCACTCGATCACTAAACATGACCGAGCGAACCATCTCTGCTTGTCAAATCTATTATAACTCCAAACTTTATATGCAACAAGGCAATACTCTAACCAAATACTTTTGATTGATTTAAACATTTAAATAAATCAACTCCAAAACTTTATTCATAGTAACCAATGAAATACTGCTAAGTTATTATCAAAAACATCTGAATCTTAACCCAACGACTATGTCTATGAAGCCTCTACTGATAAACTGACGCACTGCTCAGGACATGAGATTTCCTGGCCAGTTCTCTAAGTAACAAAGAAATAACTAAATAAAGATGACTCTAAGGAATACTCCACGAACAAAAGCGGAGCTCACCAATAGCACTGGAAGAGAAGGAAGTCCTAACTCGTAGCCTACTCGCCTGCAAATCCGGTTCCTACGTTGTACCGCAGACCAACGTAGGTTCCCAAAAGAGAACGTCAGTACCATCCATTGTACTCAGTGAGTCTCAACAACAGGGGACGAAACTTTAACAACATATACATTACGAGCAAAGGTTCTAAATGCATGTAAAACATAAAGCTTATAAGAATAATTCTAAATAATTGCATAATAGCAGTTTATGAATATTCTAAAAGAAATTCTTTTGTTTTTCTTTCTTATAAAAAAAATACTTCACTTTATACCTTGGGAGTTCCAACTATCCTGACTTAATTCTGTCTCAGTCACCGTGTGATCGGCACGGGTTCGATCCCAACCTGATCGAATAGGCCCAATCCACGAGGTGCCACCCGCTTCATGGTTCTCAACGCTCATGTCTCATACCTTAGCATGGCTAAGTAAATTCTCAGCAACGAGACCCTCGGCTCGTGTGCTCCCTACTTTGGCACAAGTAGTTTCAGGAAGTCAACGCCTTGGTCAGGACCCTAGGCCTGGACGATGACCCCTTCTCAGAATAAAGGATACTCCCAAAAATCTTATCTTTCTAAAACTTCTTCTTGTGACTTTTCAAGTCTAAATTTTTTATACATACTCATAGTGGTATCCTTAAATGTAAGGCATGGCATAAGAATGAAATAAACATTCAAAAGTATTTATAAAGGTTCTTGATCCTTCATGAATTTTCAACATGAAAATGGCATATAAGAAAACATAAATCTGAAATTTATGCACATATAATAATTATCTAAACTTTAGCTAGAAAATAATTCTAAGCTAATAGGTACTTACTACTCCAATTAAGTATATATTAACTCTTTTATGCAATTCATCAAACACCTTGTGTGCGTGCTTTTGTGAGTTAAACCACTTTAGTAAAGAGTTATATCAACTCACCTCATTTTCTCCTTTCAAGCAACAATGTAAGTTCCAGTTCTTGTAATCAACTCAACGATCAAATACTACAATGATAAGTCACAATAAGTATCCAACTTCCCAAAAGCATTAATCTTTTGTCAACTCTAAGAACTTTAGGTTCAACTTCTAAATTTGTAAGTTTTGGGTGTAGTCTTGTTCTAACAATCCTTTAATGCCTCTAACAACCTTAACTCGTCATAGAAATCCAATAAAAATGAAGAATTTAACTTTTAACACCAAAAACTTAACTCGTATTTGATGGGTGTTCTTGAGGTTTTGTAGAACTTTCCTATGAATTTAACCTATTAGGGTGTTAGATTCTAGTATATAATGATGTTATAGCTTGCAATTCTGTAGAAAGAATTACCGCAGTCGTGGCCTAAAGAAGGTCCTGCGGAATAGCTCTCAATGACCGATACCCTGCTTTGTTCTTGCTCCTAGACCTCTCGTTCTTTTCCAAAGGCTTTAAGCCTTTTTTTTTTGCCTCTACGTGAATAAACAGAACCAAGTTCTGTTTTGCTTAAGGCTTTAAGCCTTTTGTTTCCCAACATGGGCTTTAGGCCCTCCCCCCCCCCCCCCCCCTTTTTTTTAAACT
>NW_017679851.1:0-2628 GCF_001879085.1 Nicotiana attenuata | reverse complement strand
TGAGTCTTCGGAGCGAGGTGAGTCTCCTTTCTAATCTTGTGAGGGGGAAACTACCCCATAGGTGAGTTAAATTGATTATGTGCCCCTAATTGTGGGGGCTACGTACGCACGAGGTGACGAGAGTCCATGCGTAGCTACTATTATGCTATTGTCCGGGTAGTCTAGGACCCAAAGCATGCTATACCTGGGATATTTGGAACCTTATTGACATTTGAATTGTTAAAAATCAAGTTGAACTAGTAAATGAATTTCAAAAGGATTAAACATCGTTTTCTTGAATTGTTAAAAGAGGATTTGGTTTTTATTTGATAAAATAGCCCGGTAAACTCTTAATTCCCTACTTGAGCATGTATTTTATGTGTGCCTGCGTCGCATGGATGATTCGCGAGCAGGATATATGTTTATTTATGGAACGGGCCGAACGCCTCGGTGAAAATAGATGCATCTATGGTTCGTGCCGCTCAACCCTCGGCAGTGCACATTTTACATTCATATTGGATCGGGCCGTCGCCTCGGTGTGATTTGCGCATGTTATTTGTCGCTTGAGAATTTTTAATCGCGAAACTTGCCCTTCGTGAATTAGAACTACTATATGAATCCATGATTATCCTCGCATTATTGAATATTGATATTGACCTCTAGTAAGTGTCGAAGTTGGCCATCTCGTCTCTACCCCTTCGGGATTAGGCGGGATACTCACTAAGTACACGTTGATTATGTACTCATACTACACTTCTGTGCATTTTTGTTGCACAGGTATATATACCTCTAGCACCCTACTGGGCGTAGCAGCACGGATGTTTCTGGGACTAGGTGAGCTGCATCATTTGAGGCGACCGCAGCTAGTGTAGTTCCTTTCAGCATTTGTATATTATTCCCTGTCCCCTGTATTTCGGACGGATGTTGTATTTTATTTCACTTATCAGTAGTCGCTCATGCACTTGTGACACCGGGTTTCTGGGCAGGTTTTTAACGGATTTGTACAAATTGTTATTATTTAAATTTGAATTCAATTAGTGATCTTTTATTTATGAAAAATGGAAGGAAAAATTCTAGATTTTCAAAAGTATTAAAAGAGGATTTAATTGATGATTTAGTGGGCTTGCCTGACAGAGATGTCCAGCGCCACCACGACCCTTAGTGGATTTTGGATCGTGACAACATGGTATCAGGTGAAAATAGATGCGTCTATGGTTCGTGCCGCTCGACCCTCGGCAGTGCACATTTTACATTCCTGTTGGATCGGGCCGTCACCTCGGTGTGATTTGTGCATGTTATTTGTCGCTTCAGGATTTTTAATCGCGAAACTTGCCCTTTGTGGCTTGATATAAATTGAAAAGATAATAAAGAATAAACCTTGGAAGCCCTTGATTAATTGTTGAAGGTGTTTGCATGTTTTCCTGGCTTCGTGAATTAGAACTACTATATGAATCCATGATTATCCTTGCAATATTGAATATTGATATTGACCTCTAGTGAGTGTCGAAGTTGGCCATCTCGTCTCTACCCCTTCGGGATTAGGCGGGATACTCACTGAGTACACGTTGATTACGTACTCATACTACACTTCTGTGCATTTTTGTTGCACATGTATATATACCTCTAGCAGCCTACTGGGCGTAGCAGCACGGATGTTTCTGGGACTAGGTGAGCTGCATCATTCAAGGCGACCGCAGCTAGTGTAGTTCCTTTTAGCATTTATATATTATTCCCTGTCCCCTGTATTTCGAACGGATGTTGTATTTTATTTCACTTATCAGTAGTCGCTCATGCACTTGTGACACCGGGTTTCTGGGAAGGTTTTTAACGGATTTGTACAAATTGTTATTATTTAAATTTGAATTCAATTAGTGATCTTTTATTTATGAAAAATGGAAGGAAAAATTCTAGATTTTCAAAAGTATTAAAAGAGGATTTAATTGATGATTTAGTGGGCTTGCCTGACAGAGGTGTCCGGCGCCACCACGACCCTTAGTGGATTTTGGGTCGTGATACATATATATTTAGGGCTATCATAGATGTTGTCGACGGACATTTTATATCGGTTCCAGCCTCCTTATTTTCATAAAGACATAACATAGAGATCTCTTCATTTATATTTTCAGGTACCTGAATCTCTCCTGAGATTTTATGAAGTGTTATGTCATGTGATCTTCTAGATCACTTGCCTCCTTTTGTTATGATCATTTAGATCATTTGCTCATCTTCTTTATCAAGAAGTTTATTTGAAATCGATTTGTCTATACGCTTTAAGCGTACCATAGACTTTGTCCCTCTAGGACTTAATGTGAGCATTTGCAATGAGAATATAGTTACTTTCTTTGGGCCAGCAAATGCGTCTAGCATGCTTTGCAATATATTGCAAATGAATTATCCTTTTATGAACTTCAAGTTCATATTATCTTATTCGAGGATCTAACTGTAGAAATGATAATTCATTCCGCGTAACTTTTTCTCAACTGTTTATCATATCTCACCCTCACGTTAGAAAAACTGACTTGTTACCTCAACTTTAAGAACCCATCTTTGTGCGTTATGGTGTTAGTCAAATATACACCGCACATCAATAATAATGAGATGGAATTATTTGGTTGCTGACCCTGAAACCACTTGTGAGGGGAGAATGTA
>NW_017679850.1:14518-15401 GCF_001879085.1 Nicotiana attenuata | reverse complement strand
CAGTGAACAATTTCTCCCAGTCATTTAAACAGTAACAGAACATACGGGATTTAACAAAAACTTCATAACTTCTTCTTCCAAACTCCAAATTGGGCGATTTTTGAAAGAGAACTTCACAAGAAATTCATAGGCATGTAACCTTAGACTCATTTTCTTCAATTTCCATTAACACCCATTAGATTTATAGGCGTAAATCATGTCTTTATGGGTAGAAAATTAGGGATTTGGGTAGAGTTATGACTTTTTGTGTAAATGGAATTTAGACCTCATTTTGGGGTCAGATTCCAAAACTAAACACATATTTGGGTTCGTGGGTGAATGGGTGATCGGGTTTTGGTTTTGAACCTCATGTTTTTACTAAGCGAGCTCGGGGTCGATTTTTAGCTTTATGGGAAGAATGATAGGAAATCCATAATTAAGCATTGGAATTGAATTATTTAGCATTTATTGATGTTATTAAGTCGATTATGTCTAGGTACAATTGAATTGGAGCCAAATTCAAAAGGAAAAGCGGTGTTTGAGGCTTGAGTTGGCCCTGGAAGTTCGAGGTAAGTGTAGCATGAGGGATTAGGAGTCGAGTCTTATTTGTTACGTGTTAATTGTGGAGTACGACGTATAGGCTTGGTGACTTGTATCTATACGTTGGTGTCAAGCATGCCCGTGCGTCTTGTATTGTGATTATTATGCCTCCATTGTGGTTTATTGCGCTTCATATGAGGATTTTTATTATTGTTCCCCTGCCGGGTATGTTATTATCTATTATTGTTCCCTTGCCGGGTATGTTATTATCATTATAGTCCCCTTGCCAGGATTGTTGTTTTTATTATTAATGTTCCCTTGTCCGGGTATTCTTTTTGATTGGTGTTTGATTAAAAAGAAAATG
>NW_017679850.1:0-11698 GCF_001879085.1 Nicotiana attenuata | reverse complement strand
GGGGTTTTAGCCATACATACCTTGTTTAAGCTTTCCTTAAGTTACTACGACGCTGCGGAAATTACTAGCAAATCTCAATCTACTTTGAAACATAACAAAAATTGAACACAAATTAGGAAGGTATTCATGATTTCAGCTCATTTGAGCATTCTATCAAACACTAGTAGAGCATCTTGATTTCAAATCACTTTTATAAGATTTCCTTCATTCCCCAACCCAATCTTTACTTATTTATGATCAACAATCTTCCCACAAACCTAATTTGTACATGCATGTATACATAATACTATTACACCCAAGAATCATACCCCAATAACCCATCTCACAATCTCTACAACACCAACACAACCTAGGTTAGGCACCTATATCTTCCAATCACCATCCCATGAGTTACCACACTTAATTCATACTCATATTTCCATAATAACTCCATATATGTAAGTCTAAGGGTAAAAGATTACCTCTTGTAGACCAAATCTTGAAAGACAACTTTGGGGTGTTCTTGAGATTTTGAAGAAATACTATGAAATCCAATCAAAATCATGTTGTAACTAGTGAATGAGAAGTGAAACCACCATGAAAACACACTGTAAAACTCACCTTGGCTGTGCAATTGGATGCCTTGGTCGAGTTGGGGGTATAGAGGAAGCCCTAAGCTTGAGAAATGTCTCAAATTCTCTTATTTCTGGTCCTTAGGTGTATTTAGAAGCCTTCCACTAGCGCGATCGCGCACCTGGTCGCACTAAAGTAGCGCAACGAAGGTAGAATACTTCGCAATATGCGCGTCCACTAGCGCGATCGCGCACCTGGGCGCGCTAGTGACACATGCCCAATAAAATGGTCATAACTTTCTGTATGCACCTCAAAATGACGAATGGTTTGTTGCGTTGGAAACTAGACTCAAAGGGATTTAATTTGATAGGTTGTGCATCACACAACTCTTTATATATCTGGGGATATGATCGTTCAAAGTGAGGTCTTGTGCATACTCATTTACAACTTTCGTCTAATCTGAAATTTTCCAACTTGGCTTAGACTTAGACCTCTCCTTATACCCCAATTCACCTCTAATATGACTTATATGCTTATTAACATATCCAATGGATACCCATTATATCATGGATCCTCATTTGCACACAAAATAAAATAATTAGCCTACCTTGGCTCGACAAACTCTTAAATTACTTGAGAAAAAAATTTCCAGGGCCTTACATTCTCCCCCCTTAGGATCATTCGTCCTTGAATGAGGATCAAGCTTCATTCATTAAACATCCTTATGTAACTTCTGCTTTTTCACATTATGAAACCTCTCAACAGCCCCGAATTTGGCTAACTCCTTAAATTTTCGAAAATTTCGGCAGAGTTTCCTTTGTAACTAGGACTATCCACCTGCCATAGGGCCCCAGATACATATCCCAACAGCATATAAATGTTCCATAGACATAACATAACTTGTTCAACACCAACCATGGCCGCATGGGCAACATACATAACCAAAATGGAATAGTTTAACATAGATCGAATCAAAAGATAAGAGTTTATAGGAACCAAATACATGAAAGCTATTACATAACTATTCAAACAAATGTGGGTACTTCCTTCTCATTTCTTCCTCGGCTTCCCAAGTGGCATCCTCAACTTGCTGGTTTCGCCATAACACTTTTACAGAGGCAATTTCCTTATTTCTCAATTTTTGGACTGCCTATCAAGAATGGCAACTGGGATTTCTTCATAAGATAGCTCTTCATTAACCTTAATAGCTTCAATTGGCACAATAACGGACGGATCTCCCACTACCTTCTTCAACATAGACACATGGAAGATCGGATGTACCATCGACATCTCGGGTGGCAGTTCGAGCTTGTATGCCACTTGACCGATCCTTTGAATGATTCTGTACGGTCCGACATACCTTGGACTTAACTTCCCTCTCTTCCCGAATCGCGTGATGCCCTTCATGGGGGAAACCTTCAAGAACACCCAATCATCTTCTTTGAACTCCAAATCTCTGCGACGAATGTCCGAATAAGACTTTTGGCGACTTTGAGCAGTTTTCAATCTCTCCTTCATAATCTTGACTTTCTCCATGGCCTGATGCACGAGGTCCGGCCCTATTAATTCGGCTTCTCAAACCTCGAACCACCCAATAGGGGACCTGCATCTCCTACCATACAGAGCCTCGAATGGTGCCATTTGGATACTAGCATGGAACTGTTGTTGTAAGAAAATTCTATAAGTGGCAAATGGTCATCCTAACTACCTTTGAAATCAAGAATACAAGCTCACAACAAGTCCTCAAGCGTCTGAATAGTCCGCTCTGCTTGCCCGTTAGTTTGAGGATGGAAAGTCGTGCTGAGATTTACCTGCGTTCCCAAACCTTGCTGAAATTTCATCCAAAAGTTGGGAGTGAACTGAGCCCCTCGATCTGAAATGATCGAGATTGGAGTGCCATGCAATCTGACTATTTCTTTGATATACAATTGAGCATACTGTTCCGCTGTGCCGATAGATTTAACTAGCAAGAAGTGCGCTGATTTTGTGAGACGGTCCACAATCACCCAAATTGAGTCAAACTTGCGCAGAGTGCGCGGTAACCCCACCACGAAATCCATGTTGATAATCTCCCATTTCCACATTGGAATCTCTATGCTTTGGGCAAATCCACCAGGCCTTTGATGTTCGGCTTTCACTTGCTGACAGTTCAGAAATTTTGCCACAAAGTCCGCCACATTCTTTTTCATGTTGTTCCACCAGTGAATTTCCCTGAGATCATGATACATTTTCGTGGAACCTGGGTGCACAGAATACCTGGAAGTGTGAGCTTTTGCCATGATCCTTTCCCGAAGACAATCAATATCCGGAACACATAGGCGGCCTTGGCACCGTAGGGTACCATCATCCATTCTAACGGAAAAAACTGTGATTTTGTGTTTATGAATCCCCTCTTTTAGTTGTGCTAACAATGGATCGCTGAATTGCTTCTCTTTAACTTCCGCCACAAGCGATGATTCATCCCTATTCTGCACAATTACTACTCCTTCATTAAAGTCCGCAAGGCGAACTCCCAAGCTAGCCAACTGGTGAACCTCCCTGGCCAACGGCCTCTGGTATGCCTCCAAATGAGCCAAGCTCCCCATAGATTTTCGACTAAGAGCATCCGCCACAACATTAGCCTTCCCCGGGTGATAGAGAATATCAATGTCATAGTCCTTGAGTAACTCTAGCCATCTTCTTTGTCTCAGATTCAACTCCTTCTATTTGAAAATATATTGAAGGCTCTTGTGGTCCGTAAATACATCCACGTGCACCCCATACAAATAATGTTGCCAAATTTTTAGTGCAAACACCACTGCTGCAAGCTCTATGTCATGGGTTGGATAGTTCTTTTCATGATTCTTGAGTTGCCTAGAAGCATAGGCTATAACCTTGCCGCGTTGCATTAACACACACCCAAGCCCGATCCTCGAAGCATCGCAATATACCACAAATCCCTCGGTACCCTCTGGCAGGGTTAACACCGGTGCCGAAGTCAATCTTGATTTCAATTCTTTGAAACTCCTTTCACAATCATCAGACCATTGGAATTTAACTGCTTTCTGCGTCAATTTAGTCAACAGAGAGGCAAGAGTAGAAAACCCCTCCACAAATCTCCTGTAGTACCCAGCCAAGCCTAAGAAACTGCAAATCTCCATTGGAGTGGTAGGCCTAGGCCAAATTTTCACTGCTGCAATCTTTTGAGGATCAACTATAATTCCTTCCCTGGAAACAACATGGCCCATGAATGCTACAGATTCAAGCCAAAATTCACATTTCAAAAATTTTGTGTATAATTGATGTTGCTGAAGAGTCTACAAAACTGCCCTGAGGTGGTCAACATGGTCCTCCCGACTCTGGGAGTATACCAGAATGTCGTCAATGAACACTATCACAAAAGAGTCTAGAAAAGGCTTAAAGACTCTATTCATAAGATCCATGGAAGCTGCCGGGGCATTTGTTAGCCCAAAAGACATCACCATAAATTCAAAGTGCCCATACCGAGTTTTGAAAGCTGTTTTTGGAATATCCCGCTCCCTTATCTTCAACTGGTGATACCCGAACCGCAAGTCAATCTTTGAGAAACACGTAGCACCTTGCAATTGATCAAATAAGTCATCTATTCTTGGCAAAGGATATTTGTTTTTCATTGTGACTTTGTTGAGTTGCCGGTAGTCAATGCACGTCTGTAGCGATCCATCTTTCTTTCTTACAAAGAAGACCGGTGCGTCCCATGGCGACACACTCGGCCAGATGAAAACCTTTTCAAACAAATCCTTCAATTGCTCCCTTAGCTCTTTCAATTCTGCCGGTGCCATTCTATAAGGTGGGATTAATATAGGCTCCGTGCCTGGCATCACATCGATCCCAAAATCAATCTCCTCGTCTGGAGGAATTCCAAGGAGTTCATCTGGGAAGACATCTGAAAGCTCATTCACAACTGGTACGGACTCAAGGCTAGGTGCCTCAGTATTGGTGTCCGCAACCCGAACTAAATGATAAATACACCTCTTCTTGATCATCTTCGAGGCCGTAAGGTAGGAAACAAACCGACCTCTAGGAAGTACATTGTCACCCTTCCATTCGATAACGGGCTCATCGGGAAATTCAAACCTAATAGTTCTTGTCCGACAATCAAGTTTAGCAAAGCATGAATAAAGCCAATCCATGCCCATTATTACATCAAAATCGACCATCCCTAATTCAATAAGATCGGCCATGGTATCCCTACCCCGTATCGTAACAACACAACCTCTATAAACTCGGGCAGCCGTAATAGACTCACCCACCGGAGTAGATACCGAAAATGGCTCATGAAGCTGATCCAGTTCTATCCCAAATTCCATAGCAGCAAAAGGGGTAACATAGGACAAGGTGGAACCGGGGTCAATAAGCGCATACACATCATGAGATTGGACAGTCAGAATACGTGTAACAACATCTGGAGAGGCCTCTGTAGTCTAGCGACCACTCATAGCATAGAATCGGCTAGGTCCTCCTGAACTCTGTGCACCACCCCTCGCTGCACCACGCCCTGCGGGTGTTGGGGTACCTCGAGCTGGAGAAGGGACTGAAGATGTAGCAGTTGCTGGACTGGAGGGCTGAGCTGTGCCCCTACTTGCTCCCTGGCGAGATACACGATAATGTTTCTGAATATGGCCCCTCATCCCACATCCATAGCATATAGGCAACTCCATATAGCAAATCCCCGAGTGCATCTTCCTGCACGTGGGGCACGAGGACCTCTGCTGCTGCTGGAAACCTCTCTCCTGACCGACCTTGCTGGTGGGGTCCCTTGCTGCCCTGACCGGGCCTGAAACGACTCCACTGTTGCTGGCTGGGCCCTATTGGCGGTACACTGGCTGAAGACTGTGCAACTGTCTGGGAAGGCCCTGATGATCCTCCCTTAAAAGCTGATCTTCCCCCGCCTAGTGACTCTCCCATGTTGCCCGTAGACCGGGCCTTGCTGTTACCCTCTCTCTCCATTCTGTTCTTCAATATACGGTTCTCTGTGGCCTGAACAAATGCTACCATCTTCCCGCAGTTCATGTCAGAATACAATGCTGATGTAGAAACCTCATTAATAGTCAAATGATTGAGACCCTGAACAAACCGACGCACTCTAGCCTCCATGGTGGGCAACATATGAATAACATACTTGGACAAGCGAGCAAACTCCATGTGGTACTCCCACACACTTCTGTTACCTTGCCTCAGATTTTCAAACTCTGCTGCCCAGGCTGCCCTTGTCTCAGCGGGCAGGAAATGATCAATGAAAGCATCAGCAAACTCGCTCCACCTCGCCGGAGGGCGCCCCTCCTCTCGGTAATCCTCTCACAACTCAAACCATGAATAGGCCACCCCTTTAAGATGGTAGGCAGCCAACTCTACTCCCTCTATCTCAGTCGCACGCATCACCCTGAGGGTCTTGTGCATCTCATCCATAAAGTCCTGAGGGTATTCTTCTGGAATTGCACCTGTGAACACCGGAGGGTCTAACTGAAGGAATCTGTTTACCCTGGAACTAGTAGAATCCCCTGGCTGGCTGGATGAACTGGGCGCAATATTTGACCTCTGGGCATGAGAGGCCACCAACTGAGTCAACATCTGAATAGCTCCCCTAAGATCCCCATCAGAAATACCAGAACAGGAAGCTGGGGCTGGAGGCGGGACATGAGTATCAACGGGAGGGATAGTGATACCCTCCGTAGGTGTAGGAACTGGGGTAGTCTGCCCAGGAATCTAAGAATCAGGCAAGGTAATAGTAGGGCGGCTACCCTCACCCACAGTATCAAGTAGTGAATCATCAGCCACTCCTGAAGTGGCATTAGCATTGGCTTCCTGGCCAATTCTCGCTTTCTTCTTAGGTGCCATTTACTGAAAGATAGAACAATGCACTAATTAGAGAGGGAACAATTTCTTACGATCCAAAATATCAAAGAAGGGTGAAATTTCTAAATTTCCAAATAGCCTCCAACTTATAGATGTGGTCGACAACACACCAATAAGAAGGACTCTACTAGACACGGCTCCGAGACATCCTTGGATACTTTAAAACCATAGGCTCTAATACCAAGTTTGTCACGCCCCAACCTCGAGAGGCGCGACCGGCGCTCAATCGAGTGGACCCAACTAAGCAAGCCTTATCGACACTTCCTACCCGACTCAATATGAATAAGGAAACCATACTTTTATTCACTTAGATAAGGAAAGATAGCACGTTCAACATTGTTAGTTCATTTTATATCACAACATTAAAAAGTAGTTAAGTTTCCAAGATTCCACACGATTTCACTTTAGAGAAGCGAGAGTTAGAATCACAACATAGTTTGTAGACCCATCCAACACCCGTACATAACCCACATATATGTATTCGGAGCCTCTAAGGATGTAAAAGACAAGTAACACAATGCCGGCGACAAGGCCCCAACTATACCTCAAAAGTGTAAGCCCATAATAACAGAAGATACACAATATAACTCCTTGAAGGAGAAAGGGGCTCACCAAGACTCTGTGAAGAAGGATGCTCCGCCACACACGATCGGCACTATCCTCTATGGAGCCACCTACATTCATTTAAAAATATAGCGCCCCCGGCAAAAGGGACGTTAGTACCATGGAATAGTACTAGTATGTATAACTAAACGCCATTTTACTAGAAAGAACTGTCAAACAAGTACAAGTAAATCACATGAGTAAATCAAGAATGCAAATCACATAATCTTTCATATAATTTCCAAAACTTAGTTTGGGGTATTTCTTTCATATGTTCATTATTGGTCTCAATACCACCGCTGTCTTGAGCGGAGTCCGATCACGACCCGACCGGCTAGGTCACCTCATTGGAGGCATATATCTCAATCAATATTTCATTCCCCTTATTCGGAATTCAATATCAACACATTACCACCATGTGTGCAGCATGGTGTCCGATCACGACCCGATCGGCTAGGTCGCCTTGCCTAGGCATTATTCCTTTCTCGTTAGTCAACACATCAAAATCTTTATTTCACGTATCTCATATCAATTCCATGGCACTTAGGGCCACCATTATCACATTGTTTTCTATTGTCAATACTCATCTTGCAAGTTGTGATCGTAGGCATATACAAAAATAATTTAAGTTGCAATCACAGGTAAGTGAGCACATGGCTAGCATGCATAATTCTCCGTTTCGATATTGGCTTATAGCCCAAGCATTTCAACACACAATTGTATTTTTCATCCTTCTTTAATTATCATGAATGGTACATTACACCCATTGGGGCACATCCTTTATGTATATGTGTAGGTAATTGCAAATCAATTAATGCGCAACAGCAATCAATACATTAACCAATCCAATCTTACCACACTTTCGTAAACACCAACGGAGCTCAATTTCTAATAAAAGGGGGTTTTAGCCATACATACCTTGTTTAAGCTTTCCTTAAGTTATTACGACGCTCCGAAAATTCTAGCAATCTCAATCTACTTTGAAACATAACAAAATTGAACACAAATTAGGAAGGTATTCATGATTTTAGCTCATTTGAGCATTCTATCAAACACTAGTTGAGCATCTTGATTTTAAATCTCTTTTACAAGATTTCCTTCATTCCCCAACCCAATCTTTACTTATTTATATTAATCAATCTCCCCACAAACCTAATTTGTACATGCATGCATACATAGTACTATTACCCCAAGAATCATACCTCAATAACTCATCTCACAATCTCTACAATACCAACACAACCTAGGTTAGGCACCTATGGCTTCCAACCCCCATCCCATGAGTTACAATACTTAATCCATACTCATATTTCCATAATAACTCCATATATGTAAGTCTAAGGTGTAGGATTACCTTTTATAGAAATCTTGAAAGACAACTTTGGGGTGTTCTTGAGATTTTGAAGAAATCCTATGAAATCTAATCAAAATCATGTTGTAACTAGTGATTGAGAAGTGAAATCACCATGAAAACACACTTAAAAACTCACCTTAGATGTACAATTAGATGCCTTGGTCGAGTTGGGGGTGTAGAGGAAGCCCTAAGCTTGAGAAAGGACTCAAATTCTCTTATTTCCGGTCTTTAGGGGTATTTAAAAGCCTTCCACTAGCGCGTTTGCGCATTTGTTCGAGCTATGTTCGCGCCAGGGAGGCAGAATACTACTCAAAATGCGCGCCTTCTAGCGCGTGTTCGCGCTAGTGACACCTTCCCAGTAAAATGGTCATAACTTTCTGTATACACCTCCAAATGATGAACGGTTTGTTGCGTTGGAAACTAGACTCACAGAGCTTTAATTTGATAGGTTGTTCATCACACGACTCTTTATATAACTGGAGATATGATCGTTCAAAGTGAGGTATTGTGCGCACTCATTTACAGATTTCGTCTAATGTGAAATTTTCCAACTTGGCTTAGACTTAGGCCTCTTCTTAGACCCCAATTCACCTCTAATATGACTTATATGCTTATTAACATATCCAATTGATACCCATTATATCATGCATCCTCATTTGCACACAAAATAAAATAATTAGCCTACCCTGGCCCGACGAAATCTCAAATTACTTGGAAAATGTTTTCGGGGCCTTACATGCACACAAGTCTAAAAACATCATAAGGACTTACTCGTGCGATTAAATCATTAAAATAACATCAAAAACTATGAATTTAACCTCAAAACTCATGATTTTCTAACTTTTGAATCGGACGTCCAAATCACGTCAAATCAATTCCGATTCTCACCAAATTTCACAGATAGGACTTAAATATTATAACAAACTTATACCAGGCTCCGGAACCAAAATACCGACCCAATACCAACGAGTTCAAACATTAATTTATTTATTTATTTTCTTTAAAAACCAGCACAATAATTTTCTTCAAAAATTGTTTTTTAAGGCTAGGGACCTCAGAATTACTACATTTTCATATTTTCACATAAAAGCTTTCCGGTTTCACGCCCGGACTGCGCACGGAAGTCAATACACATAATATGAAGCTGCTCATGACCTAAAACTGCCGAACCGGACACAATTGCTCAAAACGATCAGTTGGGGTGTTACACTTTTCTAAATATTGTTGCATCCTTGCTTCCCTGGCTGTATAAGTCCCCAGCATTTGATTAACCACGAGTTGTGAATCGCTTTTGATTATAATATGATTTATGCCAAGTTCTCGTGCCAATTCTAAACCTGCAATCACAGCCTCATACTCTGCCTCATTGTTAGTTATAGAATGACATTTAATAGCTTGCCCTATGGTTTCTCCCGTAGGTGGTACCAAAATAACCCCTAAACTTGCTCATTTTATATTAGATGAACCATCGGTGAACAAAGTCCAAGTTCCTGGATTAGCTCCATTAAGCACCTGTAATTCTTTTTGTGCTTCTAACTGCATCCCCTGACTAAAATCAGCCAAGAAATCAGCTAACACTTGTGATTTTATAGTAGTTCTAGGTTGGTATGTGATTTCATATTCACTTAACTCTATAGCCCATTTGGCCAACCTACCTAATAACTCATGCTTATGTAATATATTACATAAAATGTAGGTAGTTACTACAGCAATTGGATGACACTAAAAGTAAGGTCTTAATTTCCTAGATGCCATGATTAGTGCAAGTGCAAGCTTTTCTAATTGAGGATATCGCGTTTCCGCGTCTAACAGAGATTTACTAACATAATAGATAGGGGATTGTTTACATTGTTCTTCTTGAACCAAAACAGCACTTACCGCTACTTCCGAAACAGCATGGTAAATGAGCAGTCTTTCCCCAACCTTTGGTTTTGCTAGAAAAGGTGGATTTGATAAGTATGCATTCAAATCCCTGAGTGCTTGTTGACATTCCTCATTCCATTCGAAATGATCTTGCTTTTTAAGGGCTGAGAAGAATCTAAAACATTTCTCTGATGGTTTAGAAATAAATCTTCCCAAGTCTGCAATCCTCCCTATTAATCTTTGAACTTCTTTCTTGCTCGAAAGTATATCATGATTTCCTCAATGGCCTTAATCTGTGCAGGATTCACCTCAATACCACAGTTAGAAACAAGAAAACCCAAGAATTTACCTGACGCAACACCAAATGCACATTTTTCGGGGTTTAACTTCATATTAAATTTTCGCAAAATCTTAAATGTTTCAGACAGATGCGATATATGATCTTTTGAATACTGAGTTTTAACAAGCATGTCATCTATGTATACCTCCATAGTCTTACCTAAATGTTCTTGGAACATTTTGTTAACTAACCTCTGATACGTTGCGCCTGCATTCTTCAGACCAAAAGGCATTACTTTATAACAGTAAGCCCCCCTGTCTGTTATGAAGGAAGTTTTTTCTTCATCTTCTGGATCCATTTTAATCTGATTATACCCTGAATATGCATCTAAAAAAACTTAATAGTTCATGACCTGCAGTTGCATCAATCAATTGATCTATGTGTGGCAGTGGAAAAGAATCTTTAGGGCAGGCTTTATTAAGATCTATGTAATCTACGCAAACCCGCAACTTACCGTTCTTCTTTGGAACTACAATAGTGTTGGCTAACCAGTTAGGATACTTTACCTCACGAATAGAGCCAATTTTCAGCAATTTTTGGACTTCTTCTTGAATCACCTGATTCTTGAAAGTTCCTTGCCTTCTTTTCTTTTGCTTGACTGGAGAATATGAGGGATCTTCATTTAGTTTATGAGTCATCACCTCCGGTGGTATCCCTGTCATGTCAGTATGGGACCAAGCAAAACAGTCTGCGTTAGCTTTTAAAAATTCAATTAACTTACCCTTCACCTCCGGACTAAGATTGGCTCCTATATACACTTTTCTCTCCGGCCAGTGTATAAACAAAACCACAGCCTCCAGCTCTTCTATCGTCGTTTTGATGTTTTCATTTTCCTCTGGTCCTTGAATGGAATCGGGCCTTGAATCTACATCTGTTTGTTCTTGTTCAGTTGAGGTTGACGCTATATTATCCCCAACTGACTTCTGTAATTGCTATTTTTCTTTACCCTTCGTACTTGAATCTGCCATGGAGTTGATGTTCCTAGATGTCTGTTGATCTCCCCTGATTTGACATATTCCCCATGGCGCTGGAAATTTAATGACTTGATGCAAGGTTGAAGGAACAGCGTCCATTTCGTGGATCCATGGTCTTCCAAGAATCATATTATAAGC
>NW_017679849.1:0-15402 GCF_001879085.1 Nicotiana attenuata | reverse complement strand
AGCCATGATTTTAGGGACTTTTAAGCAAAAAGCAGAAATTAGAAGAGGACCTAAGTGGTAAAACAAAAATCTGAAGTTGCCCTACTTGCTTGCCTATAAAGGCATTGTATCCTTGCCTTGCAAGTCAGATTTTAGAGCCAAAAGATTTTAGGGCCTACAGATTTTAGAGCCAAAAGATTGGAGAGCCTACAGAGAAAAGAGCAGAAAATACATAGGGGAGATCAGATTTTAGGGATTTTAAGAGCTAAAACTACAAAAAATTCACTGTTCTATTGAAATTCCAGAAAATCCTTTAAGTTTCCATTCTCAAATTATTCCTGAATAGCTGAAGGGGTAAAATGAGTTGAATCTGTATGGGTATTCAGTTTGTTTGGTTCATTTTGGGTTGGATCTTCAATTACTGAACTTTGTTGACATTGCTGTGGATTCAAACCTATTTTATGTGATCGTTTCTGGGTTGATTTTGCTGTCCCTGTTACTGCTATTGCTGAACTTGCTGCCTCTTACTTCTTCCTTATTTCCTGCTTCCAGGTACTTTCCTTAGCTCATAATTGAGGATCGATTGCAGAACCTGTAATAGTTTGAAGTGTGTTGAATGAAGGCTGCATTTAAGTTGATATCCCTGTTGCTTTACTTTGATTTTACATTTAGTACCTAGGTTCAGAACTATTACTGTTGATTGGGCTTCCTTTTCCCTGAAACTTTTGTATGAAAGAGATTCTTATAAAAGTATTTCTTATGTGTATTGATAAACTAGACTGTGGACTTTGATTATGTAGATTCATTCTTGACTTTCTGTTTTGATTTTAGTTACTGTTAGTACTCTGCCATGTTATTCCTCTTGGCTACATTTTATTTCGACTAGCTCATTTATGCTCCATGTTTGGTATGTCAACTAATGACATATTATAAACATTTGGAGCTCATGACAAAGTTGCAATCAGTGCTATCGTTTGTACTTGTAAATATTAGGCAGTACTGATTCGTTTCATTTTTTTTTGAGTTTGTTTGATTATGTGGGGGTTGACACATTCATTTGTTGATAGCAATATAAATTAGCAGGCCATCAGTCCTATAGGAATCTGGTTGAATAATTTGTGTAGTCATAAATACTGGGTATGGTTGGGTTTTCAATTTCGATGAGTGTTTGACAAAATTGTTAAGTTATGAGGTTTCATTTCATATAAGGATTAGAATCAGGTCTATATTTTGTCATAAAAGCTTACTAATTAATGTTTCGAAATTAAAGGGTCAGTTATCGAAAGCTTGTTTATTTCGTTTAATAACTCAGAAACCTGTGAGTTCAGAGATTCGATCTTGAATTCCCTTCTTTTCAATTTTAATGCCTTAAATTTGGGGCCTGTTTGTTCTTAAAAAATAAAGCCTGCATCTGGGCTCAAGGTCAGGCCCAATAAAATTGGTGCCCTCATTCATGTGGTATTTCGCATGGCACCCTGGCCAATTCCAGGCGTGTGCAACTTGAATTGGGCCCATCCTTGGGCCCATAGCTTTAAAAGACTTGGATCACTTTTTCTTTCTAATTAGTGTTTTTAATGATTTAAATGTGAGCAATGGGCCTTCCAAGCTAGGCAGCAGATTTGAACTAAGGACCTTTTCAATAATTGAAATATGTCCTTGTTTGGGTCTGGGCTTGATCTCGGGGCTCAAATCTTCATAAATGCTTCTGATGTTAGTCAATTTTAATTACGTAAACCCTTTAATTAGAATAGGAGTTGAGCCATAATAGATAATATTAGTTCATGGACTTTCCGAATATTAGTTAGGACATCCTTAAAAATAAAGTTGAGGTGCGCCGTGCAAAATAAAATCACAAATTGCGTGGCCCTCTTTAATTATTTTCTTTAAAATCCTTAGAACTCGGGACGTGCCATTTAGCGAATTTTCATGGCCTCCCGCAAAATTAACAACGCGTTAGTTGCTTTAGGTGCGTTATTTAATAATTTTACCTTCTTAAACTCGGGTGTGCATTTCATGTGACCCAAATCCAAATCCTAAAACGTTGAATAAAATGTGTTTTAGATTGCGGGTGCATTTCATGTGACGTGATCCAAAGACACGATTTAAACGACGTTCAATTTTCCTTAAAATTAATTAAAAGCGGTAAATATTTTTAAAATTTCACTATAGGTTGAACATGTATTAAAATCAGATAATAGGCCAATTATGATGGTTTAAGCGACCGTGCTAGAACCACGGAATCCGGGGGTGCCTAACACCTTCCCCCGGGTTAACAGAATTCCTTAGTCAGAATTTTTGGTTCGCAGACTTCACATGGAAAGTCGAAATTTTCCTCGATTTGGGATTGAAAATAAACCGGTGACTTGGGACACGAGAAACAAACTTATCCCAAGTGGCGACTCTGATCATTAAATAATCCCATTTCAAATAATGTCACTTAAAGTGGAAAAACTCCCTTATATATTACCCTTCGGGGTGGTGTGTAAAAAAGGAGGTGTGACAGCTCTGGCGACTCCACTGGGGATCTGAACCCAGAATTTCGGTTGAGGGTTCAAGAATTCGAGCTTAGAATAGCTGTTGCGATTGGCTTTATTTATTATCTGATTTTCCTACATGTGTCATGCCCAATGTGCTAAATGCTTTACCGCTTTGATATTTGTTGAATTGTATATATAAACTGCTACGAAACCCTTCCTCTCTCTGAGTCTTCTACATCATGGAGAAGGGTGCACTTCGAGTGACTTCTCTTCTGTTTAGAGTCTTATCCCATTTAGAACGAGGTTTGGACAAGTTGCTAAGCCGGCGAAGCTTCTGTATTCCCGGTATGCTGCCCCCCCGGCTCAAGTTGTCCGCTCGGGTAAGCAAGGTCTAGCACAATAAACCCAGGTTTTAAACCTAGTATAACAAAGCCTCATGCCGGATCCCTAGTAGGAACGTTTGTTTGCATCACGTGCATTTGACTTAGGGGACTCAACACAGGGGTTGGGTCCGTCTAGGACAGGTGACCTAAAATGAAAAGACCATCCTGATGCATCTTACTTGCTACTTGTGCATTTATTGGCTTCGGATCTGCATGTTGACCGGCTTGTANTGTCAAATCTGCTCGAACTACGCCAGTTTGATTCTCACCGGATGTGGGATACGTAGGCAACCCTCATCGGTTCCAACATCCCTTTTTACAAAAATAGCCCAAAAACAACAAAAATTTTTAATTTTTGTCACAAATAAGTCGGGTGATGTCATTCTTGTTTAAAATAAGCCGAATGTCCCCAAAAGGGCGCCGGAAGGCTGTTTTTGCAAGAACAGCCACCTTGGGTCATTTTCAATGGTTAGCGGCACAACCTTAAGTCTTCTTCCCCGAAGTGCTAAATGGCCGTATCTGCAAAGCCAGGGTTTTGTTTTTGAAATAAAAGTTTTTGAAAAGAAAAAAAAATTCCAAAAAAAAAATTGTTTCCTTACTTCTCGCATTTATTTTCTTGAACTACGTAATGATCTGATTCACGCGGCGTCGTGATATGTAGGCAATCCTCATCGGATCCGGTCATATTTTGTACATAGCTCCAATAAGAAAAGAAAATGAAAAAAAAAAAGAGAAAGAAAAGTGAGGAAAAATGAGAGAAAAGGACAAAAGAAAGGTAAAGCAGAAAAAAGAGAGTGGAAATCAAAAGAAGAAAATGGAAAAGAATAAGGAAAAGCCGGGATGACGCATGCAACTGTTGCAAAACATGTAGAAACCCATTTAACTGTATAGGTGCATCACACCCCAACGTGCGACTACCTATCTATTATTTGTCTCAATTTAACCGTTTGCTGCTGTCATCCAGTCCAGATTTTATAGAAACGGTGGTTGGTTTTTCGTGGTAACCTGGCTTCACATCCATAATTTACTAGATCAAAGGGGAGTATCGGTATGTCTTCGGAAATGACCTTGCCAATGATTCCCATCGCAGATGATAGCCCAATCTCGGGCATCCCGACCTTAGAATCTGCAGCGGCTGAAGAGAACAGGGTCTTACGTCTTCGAGTCATGGAAATGTGGGATGCTTGGGCAAATGGAAGAGAGCCGCCAAGTGCTATCCCGGGATTCCCCGAACCGTTTTCGAGATCTGGGGGTACTTCTAATGTTCCAATCAATCATCCAAACACCCTACTGGGACAGCCCACCATATCTGCTCATTTCGTGGGAACACCTTCTGAGGTTCGCCCCCAGGTGTTCATGTCCGGAGCGGCCTCCAATATCTTTAGCGCTCCCCCATGCTCAGTCACAACACAGCCTGTATTACCTAGGCCCACTTTTGATCCTTCAGCCTTTACATTCCAAACACCCACCTTCCAAATGGAGCCTCCTCAGTTCCCTAATTATACTTATCCTCAACCGCCTCAATTTGAGTTCACTGCGGGACAGGAAAAGACTCCCAAAACTCCCGAACAGGAAGAAATTGCAAAGAGGATGAGAAGCTTGGAGCAGAGCCTCAAGAACATACAGGGTCTGAGTGGGCAGAAAGGTGTGTCCTATACTGATTTATGCATGTTCCCTCATGTGCACCTGCCTCCGGATTCAAAACTCCAAAGTTTGAAAAGTACGATGGACATGGTGATCCTATTGCTCATCTTAAGAAATATTGCAATCAGTTGCGAGGGGCCGGAGGAAGGGAAGAATTACTCATGGCCTATTTTGGAGAGAGTCTGGTTGGTATTGCCTCCAAGTGGTATATGGATCATGATATATCTCGTTGGCACATCTGGGATGACCTCGCTAGAGACTTTGTTAGACAATTCCAGTACAATATAGACATTGCTCCAGACAGAAACTCGTTGGCAAACTTGAAGAAGAAGTCCTCGGAGAGCTTCCGGGAGTATGCAATCAAATGGCGTGAACAAGCATCTAGAGTAAAGCCTCCGATGGACGAGGTTGAAATGGTCACAGTGTTCCTCCAAGCTCAGGAAGCCGACTACTTCCAAAATATGATGTCAGCTATGGGTAAACCGTTCGCGGAAGCTATCAAAATCGGTGAAATGGTGGAAAATGGATTGAAAACAGGCAGAATTCTAAGCCAATCCGCTATTAGAGAAACCTCCCAAGCCATTCAGGGCGGGTCTGGAGGAGTAGCAAAGGGCAAGAAGAAAGAGAAACATCCATGGAAGCATCAGGAGCAAGAAGACACCGTGCTCCCAGATCCATGTTCCCAGAAAGAACCCCTCAGCATTATTACCCTCACCAGGACATGGCCTATGCTCCTCAGCCGTACGCGATCATGAATGCTCAACCTTTTGTTCGGCCTCAGCAACAAGCTAGCCGGAACCAAGCTCCATTTCCAAGAAACCAGCCTCCTCACCAAAACCACTATAACCCCCGTCCTCCACAAAATAACTTTCGTCCTCGCAAACCACCCGGGAGGCAAAATTTTACACAAAATCGGTGAATCCTACTCTAGTCTGTTTCCAAAGCTTGTCCAAATGGGTCTACTGCAGCCCGCACCTCCAAACAGGCAAAACCCAGAATCACCTTCCTACCAACGGGGCGCCCGATGCGCTTACCACTCAGGAGATGAGGGGCATGATACAGAAAACTGTTGGACTTTGAAAAGAGCCGTGGAGGATTTGATAGAACAGAGGAAGATGGTGTTAAGGGACGAGGATATCCCCAATGTGACCAACAACCCACTGCCGGCCCACAACAACAGGCCAGTAATCGGAATGATCTGTGAAGATAAGGAATTTGACCCGGCATTGAAGGCCATCATCGCCATTGCTGATGTAGAGAGGAAACCGAAAACTTCCCCGAAGCAAGACAAAGGGGAGGAAAAGAAAAAACCGCCCACTCAAAATCAGAGAAGAAAATCGAAGTAGGAACTGGGGCAGCACCCGCCAAAGATGCTGTTCTCTATATCCCTCGGGGCCGCAAGGAAAAGCAGATGACTTTGAGTCCTCCCAGGAGATTTGAATTGAACAAGGCGACCCAAATGTACGTACCCAAGGAAGCTTATATGGTGCGGGGGCCAATTAATCCACCAAGGCTGAGTGAGCCCGTGGTTAATGGCCGCGCGCCACAGAGGCCCATGACAGATCCCTCCGCGGTGCCTTGGAACTACCATAAAACAGTGGTGACGTATAAGGGTAAAGAAATCTCAGGAGAGGTTCAAGAAAATTACCCTGTGGAAAAGTACTCCAATTTGGAAGAAGTGAACAACGCCACCAAGAAGTGCTTCCCAGCTAAAAAACCCGTGAGTGCCGAAGAGGCGGAAGCTTTTTTTTCAAAAAATGAAGATGGCAGATTATGAAGTGGTTGACCAGCTTCGAAAGTTTCCTGAGCAAGTCTCCTTGCTATCTTTGTTGATGAAATCCCCCGAACACTAGAAGGTACTAACCAAGACCCTCAATGAGGCATACGTGCCAACTGAGACTTCTGTGGAACAATTAGAAAGAATGGCGGAAAGATTTTTCGCTATCAACCAGATTTCATTCAGCAAAAATGACTTGCCTCCGGAAGGCGCTGCACATAACAAAGCCCTGCACTTAACTGTCAAATGTGAGGGATACTACGTGAAAAGGGTTATGGTGGATGGAGGTTCTGGGGTGGACATCTGCCCACTCTCAACACTACAGCGCATGGAAATTGGGACTGAAAGGATTCATCCCAACAATGTCTGTGTACGAGCCTTCGATGGTATCAAAAGGGACACGATTGGAGAAATCGATCTAATTCTGACCATTGGCCGGGTGGACTTTGAGGTGACCGTCCAGGTTCTAGATATGGACATATCCTACAACTTTCTTCTAGGAAGGCCATGGATCCACGCAGCAGGGGTTGTACCTTCCACTCTTCATCAAATGGTAAAATTTGGGCATGAGGACCAAGAAATCGTGGTCCATGGGGAGGACGAGCAATCAATTTATCGAGACCCTTCAGTCCCATGTCTTGAAGCAAGAGAAGGGAGCGAGCATATAGTTTATCAGGCCTTTGAAGTTGTGGTGGCAGACCAGTACGAAGAAGGAAACCCTTGCCCCCAACCCTTCCTGTCCAGTGCATCAATTATAGTGGCTAAAGAAATGATCCGACATGGTTTCAAATCGGGGAAGGGACTTGGAAAGTCTTTGCAAGGAATAGCTGAACCGGTTACCCTGCCTACCACTGAGAAGTTCTTCGGGATAGGTTTCCACCCTACCCCAGATGATATAAAGTGGGCAGACGAGAGAAAGAATGATGGATGGGTTCTACCTCAGCCACTGCCACATCTGTACGAGACCTTTGTCAAGCCAAAATACAATGAAGAAGAGGAGGATGAGGCTTTTACGGCCGAAGAGATTGAAGAAATATGTGGGGCAATGAGAAAGATACTATATGAAACCCACATGGTTCAGCCAGGAGAGGGCTCAAGCACCGCTGAGGTGCTGTATATGGGACCAAATGCCAAGCTGCAGAATTGGAAGGCTACGCCATTCCCAATAAGGCGGGAGTCCCGGTAGACCTGTCTTGCCACTTTTTTTGCATCGCGAGTTATTCCAGGGTGTAACTCGGATGTTTTCTTTAGTTTCTTGTCTGTTAATTTCCAAAATGTAAACCCTGTTATCTTCAAATCCCAAGAAATGAAATCAATATTTCATCGTTCATCTTTCTTTATTCTTTCTGATTTTGCTATTTTTCTCTTTTATTTCTTCTTTCAGTTCTAATAATGCGGCTTTAAATAACATGACATGCTTGCGGACTTCATGCCCAGATCCAAACACGCTGTCTAATTGTGAAATAATGAACCAAGAACCGGAATACAATGAAGAAGAGGCTTTTAGGGAAATAAATCGAGAATTGGAACAATTTGAGAATAAACCTAAGCTAAACTTAAAAGATACCGAGCCGGTTAACTTGGGTAGTTCTGAAGAAATCCGGGAAACCAAGATAAGCATTCACACAGACGGGAAAACTCGGGATGCAATAATTCAACTCCTGTTTGAGTTCAAAGATGTGTTTGCTTGGTCGTATGACGACATGCCAGGGCTCAGTGTTGATCTGGTGGTTCATAAGTTACCAACTTACCCCGATTGCCATCCAGTCCAGCAAAAGCAAAGAAAGTTCAAAACTGACATCAGTGACAAGATCAAAGAAGAAGTCATGAAACAGTTGAAAGCAGGGGTAATCCGAGTGGTCCGGTACACTACATGGTTGGCTAATGTAGTCCCAGTTCCAAAGAAAGACGGGAAGACCCGGGTGTGTGTGGATTACCGAGATCTAAACAAGGCAAGTCCCAAAGATAACTTTCCTTTTCTAAATATCCACATCCTTGTTGATAACTGCGCCAAACATGAGATACAGTCCTTCGTGGATTGTTACGCAGAATATCACCAGGTGTTGGTGGATGAAGAAGATGCCGAAAAGACAGCTTTTACCACACCTTGGGGTACATACTATTATAGAGTCATGCCGTTTGGTTTGAAGAATGATGGGCCAACCTACATGAGGGCCATGACCGCCATTTTCCATGATATGATGCATCAAGAGATAGAGGTGTATGTGGACGATGTAATCATCAAGTCCAAAACCCAGGAATTTGAAGTGGGACAACTTGTGTTAAGTCGCATTCTCCCTCATCACCAGGAAGCAAAAGGAAAATTTGCTCCTAATTGGAAGGTCCCATACATCATCAGAAAGATATTGCCGAGAGGAGCATTGTATTTGGGCGACATCGAAGGAAATGATCCCAAAGCAGCTGTGAATGCGGATGCAGTAAAACGGTACTATGTTTAGGCTTCTGCAACAATGACTTTGTTCAATTGGGATGACGAAGGCTTTCATTCTCGCTACCCAAACACTACCAACCCTTTGCAAACCCTTTGAGCCGGCTCCCATTCTTTGATTACCCTCTTTAGAACCTGGAAGTGTTATTGAAAAATGAAATGAAAAAAAAAGAGAAGAAAAAAGAGAAATATAAAAAAAGAAAACAAAAGAAAAGAAAAGAAAAAGAAATTGAAGTGAAAATGAAAAAAAAAAGACAGAGGACAAAAGGAAAGGAAAAAGAAAGAGAAAATAAAGCAAAACAGAAAACAAAAGAAAATCAAAAAATAAAGTTTTCCTGAACTACGTCTGACTTGATTCCAAAAGGATACGTAGGCAGCCTCTCTCTGGGGTTCAGTCACACCAAAACAAAAATCCCAATTCCCCCAAAAAGTGAAACTGGGGCAGATGATACAATGGCTCGGCAATGAGCTCACCAGAATGGTTCCAAAGTTGTAAGTCCATCCAGATTCTTTTTACCCAAACCTTGCCCAAGTCCTTCTGATTAATTGGCAAAGGCGTTGGAATCGGAAAACACCATTGTGGGAATTTGATACAATCAAACTGAGAGAAATAAAATGAGAGAGTCTTATCGGTGAAAACCTACGGGCACCATAAGGCGACGGTGAGCAGAGAAATTGAAAATGAGAGAGCCCGTTCAGTGAAAACTTGTAAAGAGCACTATCGGGCGACAGTGAGAAGAGAAATGAGAGAGGTCGATTGGTGAAAACCCGTAAAGGGCGCCGTTGGTCGAAAAGAACACATTTCCCTCCACTGAAAGAGTCCTGGCAAGATTCCCTGGTTTTGAAACATGGGTCAATGAGTTTATGAGAAGTTGGAAAGTTTGTGCGGGTCGGGCACCCAGTCCAAGAAGTATGTCATGTCTATTTGAAGCCTGCATGCACCCCAGATAAGTCCTTCTTTTCTTCCTGAAAGGGACACTTCTCCTTAAATTCATTTTCTTGCCTTTTGTTTACTTTTTCTTTGAATCCCTTTCGGTCTAACTCTGTTCCCGAAGCTAATACAAAGAAAAGGTGGCAAGACTGGCTTTACAGGGCTCTGCCTAACAAAAGCTAAAGAAAGTACCCAACCTCAGCGGATGCATCAAGTCGATCCTGACTGGCCATGATGGTTGATGCTCTGAAAGCAAAGTTATTGAAAAGGAAAAGAAAGTCAAGGACAAAGGTCCTAAAGGTAGAATAAAGCGAAAGGGTCGAAGCCCCACGCGGGCGAGCTGTCATGAAAAACTTAAAAGTTGAGCCCTTCGGTTTGAGAGAGAGATTAATCTTCAAAACCAGCAAGCAGCAGAGGTTCTCAACAGAAGCTGGGCCGAGGTCAAGCAATTAAGACGATCAAGGCCACAAAACCAACCACCGTTTCAAACTAACAATTGTTCTTTGTTTGAAAATTTGAAACAGGTGCAACTCAAGCAACCGTGCAAAAAGCAGGTGCAACCAAAAGGGAAAAGAAATGCGCAAATGCTGAAACAACTTTGCAATGGGAAACCAACCAAAAAGGAAGTTTCCCCCAAATTCTTTCTTGCATTTTCTACTTAAAATGAAATAAAGAATGATGATATATATATATATATATATATATATATAAAGTCCAAAATCATGGTAGCATAGGGCCCCATTCCCTAGATATCCCGGCATAACCCGAGGACCTTTTTTCTTTGCTCCCTGGCATAACCCAAGGACCTTTTTCTTTTATCCCGACATAACCCGAGGACATCCCTGGCATTACCCAAGGAGCCTTTTTCGTTTTATCCCGGCATAACCCGTGGACCTCCCTGGCATAACCAGAGGAGCTTTTTTCTTTTAATCCCGGCATAACCCGAGGACCTCCCTGGCATAGCCCAAGGACCCTTTTTCTTTTATCCCAGCATAACCCGTGGACCTCCCTGGCATAACCCAAGGAGCCTTTTTCTTTTAATCCCGGCATAACCCGTGGACCTCCCTGGCATAACCCAAGGAGCCTTTTTTCTTTCAATCCCGGCATAACCCGTGGACCTCCCTGGCATAACCCAAGGAGCCTTTTTCTTTCAATCCCGGCATAACCCGTGGACCTCCCTGGCATAACCCAAGGAGCTTTTTTCTTTCTTATCCCGGCATAACCCGCGGATCTCCCTGGCATAACCCAAGGAGCCTTTTTTCTTTCTGATCCCGCATAACCCGCGGATCTCCCTGGCATAACCCAAGGAGCCTTTTCTTTCAATCCCGGCATAACCCGTGGACCTCCCTGGCATAACCCAAGGAGTGTTTTTCTTTCAATCCCGGCATAACCCGTGGACCTCCCAGGCATAACAAAGGAGCCTTTTTCTTTCTTATCCCGGCATAACCCGTGGACCTCCCTGGCATAACCCAAGGACCCTTTTTCTTTTATCCCGGCATAACCCGTGGACCTCCCTGGCATAACCCAAGGAGCTTTTTTCTTTCTTATCCCGGCATAACCCGTAGACCTCCCTGGCATAACCCAAGGAGCTTTTTTCTTTCAATCCTGGCATAACCCGTGGACTTCCCTGGCATAACCCAAGGAACCTTTTCTTTCAATCCCGGCATAACCCGTGGACCTCCCTGGCATAAACCAAGGAGCCTTCTCTTTCAATCCCGGCATAACCCGTGGACCTCCCTGGCATAACCCAAGGAGCCTTTTTCTTTTATCCCGGCATAACCCATGGATTTCCCCGGCATAACCCGAGGACCTTTTCTTTTCCGGCATAACCCGGTCATTTTCCAGCATAACCTGGTAATCTTCCCAATTTAAGGCTTCATTCCCAAGGATACACAATCCTGATTTTTATTGTTTTCAATGAAAAGTAGTTTAGATTTGTGTTACAAATAATTCGCGAAATATTCCTAGTGAAAACTGGGGCAGAAAAATTTCGTTCGTTTGTTTGTTTTGGTGTCCAAAAAGGTTTTACTTCAAGGCACAGGATTCGAGATGACCGAAAGAATGAGTCTCAATCCAGAATAAAGGAAAAGAAGAAAATAACAAAAAAGAAGTGAACTCAAAGTGTTTGAAATGGAGAAGGACGCGGACTGCTCAAAATTTGATCGAAGTCACAAGCTTTGCATGTCCTGCTTTGATCCAATGCTGAAGAAAGAACCAGCACCTACAGCTTGCGAGCATCAAGATTCAGATCGGGGTCCACAGCAAAATCAGCTAAGACTCAAGATCAAGCTTCAAGAGATTTATAGATAGGAATCTTGTAACTCGTAGTTGATAGGCACAGCTAGCTTAGCTTTGATTTTCCTTTTGGTGTAATAAGGAGGTCAGCAAGCAGTAGCAGCAGCATCATTAGTGAAATCACAGCTCCCGGTAGTCCCAGCTACCAAAACTTCCAGAACTACACTGACCTGATTCCTTTATAGCCAAGGATTTGTAGGCAACCTCTGAAGCAAGGTTCGGTTAGACATTTTTCAAAAAATGCTTCCCATGGAGTGCCAAGCGGGCAAAAATCCCTCATAATTGCTCATTTATCTTTGCCCGAAAACCCTTTGTGTCTCCGAGCAAAGAGGGGCAGCTGTGAGCACGTGATTTTTGCCTCGCATGATTTACTCCTACAGGATTCTTAAAATTAGGATTTTTTTAATTATTTGATTTATAGGATTTATTTGCATAATTTTCATATTTATTTGCATTTCTGTGTGCATTTTTAATATAACATAATTCATAAAAAATACAAAAGTACGCATTGCATTTGCATTTAGGATTTAATTTTACATATTTTAGATTATTTAGTAATTAGGGTTTTACAAAAATATAAAAATCACAAAAAATTGATCTATTTGCTTTGTTTAATTTTAGCTTTGAATTTTGTTTAGTTTTCCTTTAAATTGGTTTAATTAATGGTGTTGATTATTAATTAGAGCTTAATATAATTTGGTAGGTTAATTTAGTTTTTTAGGTTTAATTTTAGTTTTGTTTTAATTTGAAAAGAAAAAGAAAAGAAAAAATAAAAAGGAAATAAGAGAAAAGAATTTAAAAGAATTGGGTCTTCTTTATCAAAGACCCAAATTTGGGCCAAATTCACTCCAGGCCAATTAATTAAACCCCCAACCCAAATTTTTGTCCAAATACCTGGCCCAGAACCCCACAATCCAGCCCAAATCACCCCTTTGAACCGGACCGTCTCTAGCTAATAACAAACGACGTCGTTTAGCCTCGTTAAATCGTAGCCGTCGAGGTTACTGGATCAAACGGCCCTGAAGTGGGGGTGTTTTTAATATATATATGTCCAAACACGACCTACCCCCCCCTTTGTCTCCTCTCTCACGCCCCACCATTTTCAGAGACTAAAACCTAGCCACCCAGCCGCCTTCACCGTCTCCGCCGCCTGCCGCCCGCCGGAAATCGCCTACAGCGGCGGCCGGCGGCCAATCGTCACCAAACTCACACCATAAGCTCACCTCGACCCCCTCATCATGAATCCACCAATATCTCCCCTCGAATCCGACTGGAAACCCCCAAATATCCCAAACCCTAGCCGTCGCCTTTGAACCCTCCGCCGTGGCCGGCGGCGCCACCACCCAAACACCACCAAATTAACACCAAAGAACCCCCAAGCCTCCCTCTTCCCTAATCTATAACCTGTTCCCTTCAAATCACCCTGGATTGGTTCGAATGTAAAATTAGAGAACCCTAAAATCCTCAAAGTCCCAAGTCAAGGTTCCCTTGAAGATTCTGGGCCAAATTGATCTTATTCGAGTATTGTTGATAAAAAGCACACGATTAATTTTGATTTGGGCCAGAAATCAAAATCAAAGGCTCAGGGGGTATTTTCTGGATTTTTTCATCAAATTTTAGGTATTGATTCTGCTCCTTGCATTTTTCTTTTATTGTTCGTTCGTTTTAATTGTTCTTTATTTTTTGGTCTTTGATTCTATCTCACATGTTTTCTTATTTGTTCATCTTTTATTCTACTGTTTTCATGTCACATTAGTTAGGTTAATGAAAAAATTAGTCTTAGGTTCCTTATTGAATAAAATCAATTAGTTTGAGGTGTTTTCCCCTTAGTTTAATTTTAGTTCCCTTTTCCCTTTTATTTAGAATTTTGGTCAGTCCCTCAAATTGTGGATTTGGACTTGTTTGAATTAATTCCTGAAATCAGTAGGCCCAGTAATGAACTCATTTGGGTCTATTCAGACCCATTGAATTGGGTCATTTGGACCGGATCCCTGTTTGCTAGACTTAGGTAATTCTCAGGGGTCTCAAGGGTAAATTAGAAAGTTTAGGTTAGGGAATCTTGCAGTAACAGAATAGGAAGCCCCTAGAAGCTTCTAGTGTGGGAGTTGAATTGCAATTTCTGGTTTTGGATAGTATAACTTGAGTAACAAGCCAAGATTTTAGGGACTTTTAAGCAAAAAGCAGAAATTAGAAGAGGACCTAAGTGGTAAAACAAAAATCTGAAATTGCCCTACTTGCTTGCCTATAAAGGCATTGTATCCTTGCCTTGCAAGTCAGATTTTAGAGCCAAAAGATTTTAGGACCTACAGATTTTAGAGCCAAAAGATTGGAGAGCCTACAGAGAAAAGAGCTGAAAATACATAGGGGAGATCAGATTTTAGGGATTTTAAGAGCTAAAACTACAAAAAATTTCACTGTTCTATTGAAATTCCAGAAAATCCTTGAAGTTTCCATTCTCAAATTATTCCTGAATAGCTGAAGGGGTAAAATGAGTTGAATCTGTGTGGGTATTCAGTTTGTTTGGTTCATTTTGGGTTGGATCTTCAATTACTGAACTTTGTTGACATTGCTGTGGATTCAAACCTATTTTAAGTGATCGTTTCTGGGTTGATTTTGCTGTCCCTGTTACTGCTATTGTTGAACTTGTTGCCTCTTACTTCTTCCTTATTTCCCGCTTCTAGGTACTTCCCTTAGCTCATAATTGAGATCGATTGCAGAACCTGTAATAGTTTGAAGTGTGTTGAATGAAGGCTGCATTTAAGTTGATATCCCCGTTGCTTTACTTTCATTTTACATTTAGTACCTAGGTTCAGAACTATAACTGTTGATTGGGCTTCCTTTTCCCTGAAACTTGTGTATGAAAGATATTCTTATAAAAGTATTTCTTATGTGTATTGATAAACTGGACTGTGGACTTTGATTATGTAGATTCATTCTTGACTTCCTGTTTTGATTTTAGTTACTGTTAGTACTCTGCCATGTTATTCCTCTTGGCTACATTTTATTTCGACTAGCTCATTTATGCTCCATGTTTGGTATGTCAACTAATGACATATTATAAACATTTGGAACTCATGACAAAGCTGCAATCAGTGCTATCGTTTGTACTTGTAAATATTAGGCAGTACTGATTCGTTTCATTTTTTTTTGAGTTTGTTTGATTATGTGGGGGTTGACACATTCATTTGTTGATAGCAATATAAATTAGCAGGTCATCAGTCCTATAGAAATCTGGTTGGATAATTTGTGTAGTCATAAATACTGGGTATGGTTGGGTTTTCAATTTCGATGAGTGTTTGACAAAATTGTTAAGTTATGAGGTTTCATTTCATATAAGGATTAGAATCAGGTCTATATTTTGTCATAAAAGCTTACTAATTAATGTTTCGAAATTAAAGGGTCAGTTATCGAAAGCTTGTTTATTTCGTTTAATAACTCAGCAACCTGTGAATTAAGAGATTCGATCT
>NW_017679848.1:14691-15411 GCF_001879085.1 Nicotiana attenuata | reverse complement strand
GGGGAACAATTTGGCGTAATTTAGGTTGTTTGAGAAGTAAGCGAAAGAGCTTTGGTACCAAACTTTGTGATATTTGTGTAATTACCTTTTTCTTACCTTGGGTCTATATCCATAACCTTGGGTACTAGGAGGGGATTAAATTCCTTAAGGAAACACTGTGAATTCAGTGGGCTCGAATTGGTTTTATGTCATTTCTGTTTATGTTCATTTCTGTTTATACTCATTTATATTTCCAGAATTATTTTACAAATACAGTCTACTAACAAGCTTAAGGAATTTAATTTGATTTCTGTATTTGTACTTACTGTTTCTGGAAGAGTAAAACCTTTGTGGTTTTGTACTCTATTAAAATCTACGTGATTTTAACGTTTGTGTCATTCTTTTACAGAAATGACTAATGAAAATGAGAACCAAGCTGTTCCAATGGTGACTGCCAATGCCTCAACAAGTCGAACGACACCGGCAGCATTGGCACCGGCGGAGAAACCCGGAAAATTTTCCGGGATTGATTTCAAGTGCTGGTAGCAAAAGATGTTCTTCTATTTGACTACTCTAAGTCTCCAGAAGTTCATCAAGGAAGATGTTCCTGTGCTGTCCGACGAAACTCCAGAAACTGAACGCTTTCTCGTGATTGAGGCGTGGAAGCATTCAGATTTTTTGTGCAAGAATTATATTCTAAGCGGGCTGGAGGATGCTTTGTATAACATCTACAGTGGCGTG
>NW_017679848.1:6701-10278 GCF_001879085.1 Nicotiana attenuata | reverse complement strand
ATTGATTGATTAACTTTTTGGACCAAATTTATTTGTTAATAGTAAAATATTAACAGAAATGTTATTAAATATTTGTTTTAATAACAAAATATTAATATTAAATCCAATCCGTTTTTCTGTTTTGGTAACAGAAAAGTAACTACCCTCTTCAATTTTCCCTCTTTATTTTCCCTCTTTATTATTGAGTAAATGGCCATTTATGTAATGACATTTATGCTGTGGGCGTTTTGCATAAACAGCCATTCTGAAGAGTTGCACCTCTTCAGATTTCAGCCTAACTTTGGCTATAAATACAACACTATTCTGCTCAGAATTTCACTACGATTTTCTGAGTTTCTTCTCCTTCTTCTGCATATTTTTAGCATCAAACAAAGCAAAAAGTAAGTGTGATTTGCTACCGAACTTTGTGTGCGCTGAAACACTGGGGTTTGAAGTACCACTACACCAGTGTGTAATTCGTTCTATCCTGGGAGGAAATAATCCATAACCTTGGGTACTAGGAGGGGATTAAATTCCTTAAGGAAACACTGTGAATTCAGTGGGCTCGAATTGGTTTTATGTCATTTGTTTATGTTCATTTCTGTTTATACTCATTTATATTCCAGAATTATTTTACAAATACAGTCTACTAACAAAAACTAGTCAAGGCAGATAAAATTTCTTAATTTTAACCAAGTACTTGAGATTTCCAGTTAAATCAACATCAGCAAAAGGAAGGATCTTTGCAGTAGCAGAAACGGAATTTGATCTTGTATTCACTACGTAAGATCAAAACGTTAAGTAAACTCAAAAGAGGGAGATATTTTTAGCAGCAAAATATGAACTTGATCTTGTATTCAATGTGACGTATAATATAAAATGTACAGGTGTTGCTGTAGTACAAATTTTTTGGATAGCCCTTTGGGCTGCAACATCTATTCATGGCTAGCTAGTGATTCATAATATTGAGGAGGGATACTCTAGTTTTGATTAAGCGCCTGAAGAAGCATTCGAGCCCATCTTCAAGAACCTCAATGGTTGCCTCCATCTCTCGAAGCTGATTCTGCAATTCTTCGTACTGGCCAGTCTTATTTTGACTGAGAAGTGAGCATAAAGCAACATCAACATTGTCAAATTCATTGGCTATTAATTCCTCATTTTTCGAGGGCATAATCTTGGACAACAATGACCAGCTACTTGATTGAGATCCGATTCCATTGATATAGGACAACAAGGCCTTAAATAATCCTAGAGTGACTGACTGGACCTCCTGCAATTCTCCAACAAGAGCCAATGGTTCAAATTCTGACACCCCCACCCCACACTTAAGAGAGTGCACTGTCCTCAGTTGTACTATATCACAGAAGCAAAAGAGAAATAATCAATAGTAGAGTGGGTGTCAGAAACTCCCTCATCATGTCTCAGGCTGCGGGTGGGGAGCGGCAGCACCCTCAGTCCGCAATGTTGATGGATCCTCAAATGTGACACCAGATGTGTCAACGGCTGCTATCATCTCACCCTCCCTAGTCGGAGCAGCCTCCCCAATAACCACATCTCGAACCTCAGTAGCAGTGCCAACAGTAGCACTCAAAGCAAACAATTCCGCGTCCCCCGGCTCCTCAAAATCTATCTGGATTCCAATGTGCCGTACCTATCTCTGTCCACGAACAGCCTCGAGCAAAACATTGAACTGCTCTCGCATCCACTGATCTCTAGTCTCCTGTGCGGCTAGAAAAGCACGGTCTCGCATGGCTAACTCTGTTCGTAACTGCTGAAGTGCGCTCTCCGTATCAGTGATGCGCGCACCATGGCCCTTTTTCTTTATAGATGTTTCTGATGGGTCCTGAACAGAGCAAATATCATGGACCGCCGACTCAGTGCTTTCACGAATCTCATCATCCCTCTCAGTCAATTTGTGTTTAGCAAGCAATGCGGTCAAAGTGTGCACAAAGTAAAGTGTCCACTGCATGTTCTTTCTGGTCTTCGCCATTTGACTTCGTAGGATTGCTCCAACGTTCACCGGGATACCTGTCATGATGGCATATACCAAGAATACTCGCTCCCAAATCACCATAGACTTGTGCGTTGCTGGCATGAATCTGTTGCAGACCCAATTCAACCATATTTGAGGCTCCCTGTTCATGTACGTCTTTGCCAACCCATCAGCAGCTTGCCACTCAGCTGGTCCAGATCCCCCACACAGAACTTCAAGTATGTGGTTCACATTCGGTCTTTGTTCTCTCCTCCAGTACTCTGAGTCGGACTGTGCAGGTATGCGGTAGTACTTATTTATTGCCGAGGCAGAAATATCAACTTGAGCCCCACGAACCCAAACAATGTCAGTGCCCCTGTCAGGTCCCAGTTGGCATACAATTCACGCACAAGAGTCAAATTTGCTACACCCTTCGGTCCTTGAGCAAAGCGTGTCCACCCATTCTGCTCTATGACTCGCAAAATATCCGGAGAACTTGACTTGGTAGCCTTTTAATTCAACGGTCTTTCAAAGAGTAGTGGATTGATTTGTTTAGTCTTTATATGCTTCCATTTGTTCTACGCACTTTCACTCACGAACTTCGTATCCCACACGTTCGTAGCCTTTGGAACACTCGGCTCCCCTTCACCGTCGGGTAACTGAATCGCTGCCTCCTCATCATCATCTGAGTACTCTTCAGATTCTGACTCGACAACCCTTGTCACCTTGCCCTTTTCCTTCACCTCAGCTACTTTCCGTTTCTTGGCTAGTGGTGGTTTTGAAGCCCCCTCTCTAATTTGCACCGGAACCTCTCTTGGCCTAGACTGCCGTGCTTGACATGCTCTTTGTTGTATTTGTGCAAGCCCCTCAGTGCTCAGATAGGTAGCCTCAGGGTCCACCTCAGAAGTTCCAGTCTTTACCTTATCATGTCTAGCCTTTGTTTGTGCCTCTGTATTACCCTTCTCTGCTACATTCTTGTCAGTTGGTGCTTTCTTTGGGGGTGGCTTACCAGTACCACCGGCTCCATGGCTTCTAGTTGGTGTTTTTGAGACGGCCATATCGCTTGCAAAAGATACAAAACACATATTAGTATAATGTATAACCTTAAGTCATAGTGGTATACATCGCACCCCACACTTAGCCCGAAAGCGTAAGTGTGCAACCAGGGTACAAATGCCTACTACAGCTTAATGACAGTGATTTAAGGTTACTTCTCATCATGGAAAATCAAATGGGTAGGCAGACACACACGTCGCGCACGAGTCGTGCCGAAGTTGGCCGCGGGTTGACATTTGTTCTAAAACGAATGCAATTTAAGTGCAAAGACCCCCAACGGCTAGCCCACACCCAAGAGAGGTTCATATTACCAAAACAATGAGTTTTGCTACTCAGACTTCACAAAAACAAACAAAATTCTCAATCGGGCAATTTGTCGAACATCTTATATGCATAATTTCTACCCTCATGTATCAAAGCAAGTAACATGTGCTTTGCCGGTTTGACCCTCCCAATTTGAGTGAGGTAGTGGGAATTGTAGTTTACACCTCACTATGAATAACAACCAACAAAATCTAGAGAAAATTATGCTCCAAAATTCACAATTCAATTACTTCTACCTAAAGTAAC
>NW_017679848.1:0-1345 GCF_001879085.1 Nicotiana attenuata | reverse complement strand
AGTGTTCAAACTCCTCTCATGAGCCTCGTCCAAGATTAAGATCGAGTAACGCCTTAAAAGAAAATCATTCTGCATAAAAGTGGAGGGTCAGGGAGGAGAAAATCAAAAGAAGATTATATAAACTTGCTTAGCCAAATACAAATTCAAGAAAACTAACAGTAGGAAATTCAAATTGCTCAAAAGATAAATTAGAAGACAGCAATAACTAAATCTTTGCAGTCACATCATTTTTTCCCCTTAATGTATAACAAATCATAGGACAACCTGCGCTTCAATGGACAACCCTAACATGCAGGATCTAAGGCAAGTAAGACAAGTGATCATTTGGTACTACTACAAATAGCAAATATCTATTCCTTCGCGCCTAACCCTTTTTTTTTTTTTTGATGAAGAAGAATGTATAATTTCGAAAAATCAATCTTTATGAAACAAGTAACATTCAAACAAAGGGTGCATTGCCTCTTTGAAGTGAAGAAGAAAAAGGCCTTGATAGACACTCTTGATCCATGTTCGTCGTCCTAGACTAATCGTTAATTCATTTCATTCAACTATTTGGTTCTAACTCCATAGAGCATATACCAAAAAATTTAATAAAGTCACTTACCTGTCAAAAAATAACTCCAACATATCAGTTTATGCAATTAGAATTTTAACTCATATCTGAAAAGCAAGGTCGAGCAACGCTTGAGTTTAAAACTTGATGCTCACTAAACACAAATTGGTAAAGAATAAAAGAAAACCAGACGGAACCATCTATAATGGACAAAAAGGAGCATGGATTGAATATCTCGTGTAAAGTGGCATTGCACCAGTGAACAACAAAGTTGGTTGAGTATGGCACTAAAGTACTGAAAAGCAACAGAACCACGACAAAAGCAGGAAAGGATCTCTTTTCCTTGCGCAAAAGTTGAATGGACAAATCCTCCTTGAATATACTGATATATGACCCTCACTATGATCGCCAAAGGGGTAGAGCTCTTTGTCTCTCAACTTCCCCCTACCAAACAATAGCTTCATTCAGGAGAGTCCGAACATTTTGGAACCTTAATCCTTTTCTTTTAATGACATAAAAAGGAATTTTTTTACATATAGTCATCCTATTGTTTATAGGAAAGCATCAAGGATTAGTTAGGAGTTGGTTTTATGTCCATGTGTGAATTGTTCACATAAAACTGAAATTATTTCGAACTGTACATTATTGGGCTTTTTTTAACTATTATTCGGCTCAATATGCAAATTGCAAAAATGACTAGGAGTGCCTAATCCATTGTTTCTCCCAAAAATAATTATATTAACAATTTTGTAATGAGACCTCAACCTGCAGCACTATCCCCCTCTCACTGCA
>NW_017679847.1:14458-15413 GCF_001879085.1 Nicotiana attenuata | reverse complement strand
GGTGGAAACGCCAGGACGAGGGAGGAGTACGACGCCAGTCCTACTACTCGAGTCGAGGTAGAGGTACAGACAGCCGACGCTCCAGCCAGGTTCTATGCTCTTCCAGCCAGGCCGGATGCATTGGCCTCGATGCCGTAATCACAAGTATTATTCCCGTTGGTGGTATGGATGCTTCGGTATTATTTGATCCAGGGTCTACTTATTCATATGTATCATCTCTGTTCGCTCGCTTCCTGGTTATTTCTCCTGAGCCCTTGGGTGTTCCTGTTCATGTGTCCTCTCCTGTGGGTGAGTCTGTGGTTGTGGATCGGATCTACCGGTCCTGTGTGGTCACTTTCTGTGGTCTCGAGACTAGAGCTGATCTTCTGTTGCTCGATATGATTGATTTTGAGGTCATCCTAGGCATGGATTGGTTATCTCCATATCACGCCGTCCTTGATTGCCATGCCAAGACTGTTGCACTAGCAATGCCAGGATCGCCGAGATTGGAGTGGAAGAGTTCCACAGTTGATATGCCTAGCAGGGTTATTTCTTTCCTAAAGGCTCAGCACATGGTTAGAAAAGGGTGTTTGGCTTACTTAGCTTATGTTCGAGACACCACTGCAGAGTCTTCGACGATTGATTCAATGCCAGTAGTTCGAGAGTTCGTCGATGTGTTTCCTTCTGATCTGCCCGGCATGCCTCCGGATCGTGATATTGATTTCTGCATTGATTTGGCCCCAGGCACTCAGACTATATCCATTCCACAGTACCGTATGGCCCCTAAGGAGTTGAAGGAGCAGCTAGAGGAGTTGCTAGCAGAGGGGTTTATTAGGCCCTGTGTATCGCCTTGGGGCGCACCAGTGCTATTTGTGAAGAAGAAGGATGGGACCATGCGGATGTGCATTGATTACCGCCAGTTGAACAAGGTTACCATCAAGAACAAGTACCCGTTGCCTCGTATTGATGATTTGTT
>NW_017679847.1:0-13075 GCF_001879085.1 Nicotiana attenuata | reverse complement strand
AGGGAGCGGATTCTAGAAGAGGCCCACAGTTCGAGGTATTCTATTCACCCGGGAGTCACGAAGATGTATCGTGATTTGAGGCAGCACTACTGGTGGCGGGGGATGAAGAAGGACATAGTGAAGTATGTGACTAAGTGTTTGAATTGCCAGCAGGTCAAGTATGAACATCAGAGACCAGGCGGCCTACTTCAGCAGATGCCCATACCAGAGTGGAAGTGGGAACGCATCACCATGGACTTCGTAGTAGGGTTACCGTGGACTTTGCGGAAGGTCGATTCAGTGCGGGTCATTGTGGATAGATTGACCAAGTCGGCCCATTTCATCCCAGTGGCGACTACTTATACAACGGAGAGGTATGCTCAGATCTATATTCGGGAGATAGTTCGATTGCATGGTGTGTCGGTTTCCATCATATCAGACCGAGGCCCTCAGTTCACTTTCCATTTCTGGAGAGCCGTGCAGAGTGAGTTGGGGACTCGCGTAGAGCTTAGCACAACATTCCATCCCCAGACCGACGGACAGTCGAAGCGGACAGTGCAGATCTTGGAGGATATGTTTAGAGCATGTGTGATTGATTTTGGAGGGCAGTGGGATCGGTTCTTGCCTCTAGCAGAGTTCACATACAACAATAGCTATCAGTCCGGCATAGAGATGGCCCCGTACGAGGCTTTATATGGTAGACGTTGTCGTTCTCCTATCGGGTGGTTTGAGCCTGGTGAGACTAAGGTACTTGGCACAGATCTGGTACTGGATGCCATGGATAAGGTAAAGTTGATTCAGGAGAGGCTTCGCACAGCTCAGTCCAGACAAAAGAGCTACGCGGATCAGAAGGCACGGGATGTATCATTTATGGTGGGCGAGAAGGTCCTCTTGAAAGTCTCGCCCATGAAGGGCATTATGAGATTCGGGAAGAAGGGCAAGTTGAGCCCAAGGTTTATTGGCCCCTTTGAAGTGTCGAGGAGAGTTGGGGAGGTTGCTTATGAGCTTGCCTTACCCCCTAGTTTATCAGGAGTTCACCCAGTCTTTCATGTTTCGATGCTTCGGAAGTATCATGCCGACCTATCCCACGTGTTGGACTTCAGCACCATTCAGCTAGATGAGGGCTTGGGCTATGAGGAGGAGCCAGTTGCTATTATTGATAGACAGGATCGCCAGCTGAGGTCCAAGAAGATTTCTGCGGTGAGAGTCCAGTGGAGGGGCCAACCGGTCGAGGAGGCGACCTAGGAGTCTGAGGAGGACGTGCAAAGCAGATATCCCCACTTATTCAGCAGTCCAGGTACTTTTCTATGTCCGTTCGAGGACGAACGTTTGTTTAAGAGGTGGAGAATGTAATGACCCGACCGGTCGTTTTGCCCTTTAGAACCCCGTTCCCCTAAATAAATCCTCCCGTACTTGCTTTAACTAATTTACGACTTGCGGGGGCGATTGGTTCGGGGATTGGAAGGGTTTTGAGTAAAAATATGCCCATTTGCTTCTTTAGGATTTCTTAAAAAAGACCAAGTTTTACTTCGGTCAACATTTTGGGAAAACGGGCCCGCATTCGTGATTTGACAATTTCTGAGGGTCCGTGGGAAAATATGGGACTTGGGCGTGTGTCCGGAATCGAATTCCGAGGTCCCTAGCCCGAGTAATGAATTTTTATCTAAAATTGTTTAATTGAAGCTTTATGGAATAAAAGAAACTAAGTAATCATTGATTCCCCAGGTATCGGGCTCGGATTTTGGTTCCGAAGCTTGGTACAGGTCCGTAATGTCGTTTAAGACTTGCCCGTAAAGTTTGGTGTCAATCCGAGTAGTTTAAGGGCGTTTTGACCCATTAGAGGAGAGTTAAGAACTTGAAGATTCAATAGTTTGATTCATTTTGTTTTAGGGGGTGATTCCGAGATTTAGCGTTGTTTTGGGAGTTTCGAGGGTTCGAGTAGGTCCGCCTCGTGATTTCAGACTTGTCGGTATGTTCGGGCGGGGCTCGGGAGCCCCGAGCGTCAAACGAGCGAGGTTCGAGCGAAGAAAGAAAATTGGAAGAGAGCTGAAGTTTGCTGCTTCTGTCATAACCGCATCTGCGGTTCTTGGACCGCAGATGCGGTCAGCCATCGCAAAAGCGGAAAGGGCCAGGCCAGGGGAAATCGCAGAAGCGGTCCAGCTCCTTAGGCCCAAATCCGCAGAAGCGGCTCGCAGTCCGCAGAAGCGGAAATCGCTGGGGGCAGAGAGTTCATTTAATCCGAACTCTAAGTCATTCATTCCATATACGACTCCACACTAGGGCGATTTTGGTGCTTCCAAAGAGAGGGTTTCAGCATAGCATTGTAAGGTAAGTAATCCCCATTCATCCTTAATTTAAATACATGTATATTAGGTAGATTAAACACTAAAAATTAGGTAAAATCAAAGGGTTAGAGCTAGACCTAGGGTTTTAATAAAACTAAGATTTAATCATGTAATTTGTTATGAAATGGGTTAGAATTTATATATTATTGATCCTTAGGTTGTAGAAAACGATTTCCTTCGAAAAATATCGGAATCCGGGCACGTGGGCTCGGGGTCGGAATTTAGGAAACTTGTGGAAAAGGTTGGGAAATTACTTAAATAGTTAGAATTCAACCTTTTAAGCCTTTATTGACTAGTTCTTACCTATTTTAACTAGTTTGTGATCGTTTGGCTTCGAATTAAGAGCTTGGGTTTGTTCTCGATATTGGGAGCGCGCTTTGGAGCGAGGTGAGTCTCCTTTCTAACCTTGTACGAGGGAATTGTCCCCATAGGTGTAATAACTGAATAATTGTTGCTAAATGCGGGGGCTACGTACGTACTAGGTGACGAGAGTCCGTGCGTAGCTACTATGATATTAAGTGTATGGGTAGTTTAGGACCCACATCATGCCTAATTTGGAAGTATCTCTTATTTAAATTGCCACTATGATTATTCGTGATATGCTACAGACTTAAAGGAAATATGAAGTGAACGCATGAACTTGTTAAGCCATGGTAAGAGCTTCCTGGTATGTGTATGAACCTTCGTGTGCATTCTTGATGTTTTCTTGATATTTATGGATCGGGCCGATCGCCTCGGTGAGAATAGATGCATCTATGGTTCGTGCCGTTCGACCCTCGGCAGTGCACATTTTTAATTCTGTTGGAGCGAGCCATCGACCTCGGTGTGATTGCATATGATATGTATATATATGCTGATACTTGAACATGACATGCCTACTTGCTTTGAAATTGAAAATGAAAAATGGAAACTGAAGTAAGGACAAGAATATGATCATTGCTCTTTGTGGTAACTTATTGAATATTGGTGACTTTCATGCTTAGAATAGCACAATTATATTATATTATCTTGACCCTAGTGAGTATCAAGTCGAACTCTCGTCTCTACTTCTTCGAGATTAGGCGGGATACTCACTGGGTACATATTGTTTATGTACTCATGCTACGCTTCTGTACTTAAATGTACAGGGTCTGAGGCAGGTGGATCCGGTTATTTCTCTGGTGCGCATTCGTGAGCAGACTTGGGACTTCTACGGTGTGCTGCTTTCTTTCCATGTCGATCCGCAGCCGAAGAAGTCTTTCTTTTGTATTGTTATTTTCTGTCTATTCTGATCCAGACAGTAGGGTAGTGTGGTCTTCTTTTGGGTTGTATATTCTACTAGTTGCCCGTAGCTTGTGACACCAGGTTCTGGCACACACTTTGGTAGACAATTATTTTGGGGTTGTGTAACTATTTTATTATAGTATTTATCTCTCCTGGTTATAACTTCCAAGCTGAGAGTTTATTCCACTTATTCTAATTAAAAACAATATGATTATTTTAGTAATATTTCCGCAATGGCTTGCCTGACAAGGGTGTCAGGCGCCCTCATGACCTATTGTGAAAATGGGTCGTGACAAATTAACAACACCAATCTTTAATAATTACAACCAGCGGGCAGGCCTAATTCGGACTTCTTATATGAAAATATGTGATAAATCAGCCTGCCTTAACACTTTAAGTTAATTCAGACCATAACCAGTACGTGCAAGACATGCTAAACAATCTGTCTTTAAGTGAGGAGGCCTGTCTGAGCCTTTTAACTGTTATGTGTTTCCCACATCTGCTTTATGTGTTTTTTGTTTGTCGCCTTAGAATTTTATCCTTTTAAACTCTGAAAAGCCCAAATCTCCCTCCCCCTTTAGGACTAGTAGTCCCAAATGCCTCCAGAACTGATAGGATTGGAACGGGTAGTAGCATGCAATAGGAAAACGAGACCATTCTGCACTTTAATACCTTAAAAGGGTGGGAAAGGGTAGATATGGATATGATGACCACGCGATAACACCATGTGTATAAACAGTTGCCGGGTGTTGTGTGGGGTGATCCATATTATTTATAAACCTAGGACCCCCCCCCCCCTTTCCTTTACTTGTTTAATCTTTCAGAATTTCTTTTTTTTAAACAAGAAACTGCTCAATTTTCGGCTTCTTTAACTTTTCTTTACTTCAATTGCTTGCATCGATTACGTAAAACCTTCCTTTTACTTGTTTATTTTCAGAACTTTAAAACTGCCTTCTTCCAAATTTCAGCATTCTTTAAACTTCTTGTACTTTAGTTGCTCGTAACCTTTATGTGAAAACTATCTCGTATTTGCAATTCTTGCTTGTTCACTTGTCATTTGCACTTAAAGTCACAATTGTAGCATGGCCGGGAACCACACTAGTGGATCTTGAGGGGTACCTAACACCTTCCCCTCGAGATAATTTCAAGCCCTTACCCAATCTCTGGTTTTTCTAAATCAAATTTCTTTAGTGTCCTAATGCACTTAATCATTAGGTGGCGACTCTTCAATTGCAAACCCAATTCCCAAAAGGAAACGAGTTGTTCGCCCAAATGTCATAAACCCGATTTCGCGAGAAAAAGGGGGCATCGACAACATGGCGACTCTGCTGGAGATTTCTTTAAGGTTTTTACCATCTCATGCTATTTTTGACTTTATGTTTCTTTACATGTCTTTACTTGTTTAAATGCCTTTAAGTATTTATTCTTTCTTCTACTACGCAACTAACTTGGCTCTTTGTTTCTTTTCTTAATGCTTTCCTTTAATACTGTTGTAATTTATGAGAAACTATTGCAATTATTACTCTATGAACGTGCAAATACATGGCAATTTGTTTAATTATTGTAACTGCATATTCAACATCATATTCCACTCGTGCCAAACAAAATACCATAGCAACGCTTATAATGAGTGGTTGCGCGCTTCCGATATTATCACCCCCTAAATCCGGCAAAGGCATATTTGCGGTAAAACCAGTCGATCAACAGTTTAGTCGACGGTTCCGTGCCTTTCCCTCTTGAGTTGTCCGCTCAAGGGTACCAGTCTAATACTCCATAGAAACCCTACTCTGTTTAATTATGCATGCATCATTGTCAAACCTAGCCGAGTCAGTTATGTTGTCCGCATAATAACTCTTTAAGATAGCCTTGTCCAAAGTCCACTGGGTTTCCTTGAAACCCAAACGGACACTACCACGTTCTGTGCATTCATTAGGAGAACTAGAATGCTTCATGCTAATTGTTGATATTAAATAGTCGAGTTTGGTGGGGGTAGGATCTAACCCTTTTGTTTTGCAGAAAATGAGGCCCGAGATCCCCAGTTTCGATATGATTAGCACACCCCCACTCTTACTAGACTGGTGGAGGAGTCTTCCATCAAATGACCAAATCAATGAGTGGAAAGAGAGAGCTGCCAAAGCTAGCGAAAGTTGGAATATCTGTAATACAGTCTGTTGGAATTGGAAGGAAAAGTGAGGAAGAGAGTCACCGACTGCCAGAACTCTAAGGGAAACGAAGGAGAACACCTGGCAAAAGCATTTTTACTGGTGAACCTACGCGAGCTGGAGGATTTGATCAACGAGAGCATTTAACCTGGGGAAAGTCCTTCTAGGACCAAGTAGATAGGAGTTTATTTTTCGCTTTACAAATGTAATAAGGCCAATGGCCATTAGTGGTTTTTATTTCTTGCATATTTGATGTCAATTTGGGATTCGTCTATTTTTTGTCAACAAAATGAGGCATTTAGCATTCCAAGTTCTCCAAATTTACTTGTCGCTAGGCCTACCTATGGGCACAACGAGGTCCCCAAAATTAGGATACGCTTTATATTTCCTGTACTACGTGTTTAAATATCGCAACATTTTTCTTATGATCCTTACTAACTTATCACCTTTTTGTTTTACTTTTTGTTTATTCCCCTTCCCAAAGGTTAGTTCGTGAACTCTGGCAACATCAGCATACTTTACCAGATCCAGGGGCCCTCCACCTACTCCTCCTCCCAGTCCCGTCAGGCACAAAAGCAAAAGAAAAATGGAAGATTCAAACAACTCAGCTGAACGGGTAGAGGTCAGTCGTGGTGCTATGGTCCCTAGGGAAAATGCCTCTCAGATAGAACAAAAACTATTGAAATTTCAAGAAGAGCTTGATCAAGTCCGGAATTTGGCAAGTCTGTCATTTTCCCTCACCACTCCAGAAGTTACCTTCCTAAATACTCAGAATCCCATACCTCCACAAAACATCCCGAAGCAGCCCGCTCCTCACCACCACTGCAATACTTGCCACACTCCCAACAACACTCCGCTGCTCATCCTGGAACCATTAAACTCCACAAATGACCACTGCCACAACCAACACAACACCCCCATCTACGTGGAGACCGTGCCACACTCCACCCAGCCCATCTCAAGCACACCCGAGTCCGATGATAAGGATTTGCTCATAAGAAATCCGGCCGAAGAGCTTAAGAAGTTGACCACAAGAATTCAAGGCGTTGAAGGTAGTAAGGGAATTGAGGGGCTAAACTATGAAGACTTATGCATACAGTCCGATGTCGAACTGCCCGAGGGGTACAAACCTCCCAAGTTCGAAATGTTTGATGGTACAGGGGATCCCAGGGTTCACTTGAGGACATACTGCGACGAGCTGGTCGGAGTAGGAAAAGATGAGAAGATCCGCATGAAGCTTTTCATGAGGAGCCTGAAAGGAGATGCTCTGTCCTGGTACATTAGCCAAGACCCAAAGAAGTGGTCAAACTGGGTAAGTATGGCGCCTGACTTCATGGGCAGATTCAGGTTCAATAGGGAAAATGAACCGGATGTGTTTTACATTCAGAATCTAAAGAAGAAACCCACCGAAACATTCCGCGAGTACGCCACTCGTTGGAGATCAGAGGCTACTAAGGTTCGACCTGCTTTAGGGGAAGAACAGATGAACAAGTTTTTCGTCCGGGCTCAGGATCCGCAATACTATGAAAGACTAATGTTGATCGAAACCATAAATTTTCTGACATCATCAAGCTAGGAGGAAGGATCGAGGAAGGTATCAAGAGTGGTATGGTTACAAATTTTGAAGCTTTGCAAGCCACCAACAAGGCTCTACAGTCTGGTGGTACGTCTAAGAAAAGGGACGTAGGTGCCGTAATGGTTGCACAGAGAACCAAATCGCCTGTCAAATACCAAACTTACCCAATACCTCCACTTACATATCAGCCTACTCCAAATTTCCAAACACCCGCACCCTCCTACCAAACACCACCACCTACCCATCAATCGCCTCCACCTCCTACATACCAACCTGTTTCACCCAGATATTCCCAGCCCGCACACATCTACCAAGCTTACAAAACTAAAATATCCCACTATCAATCACCTCCCTGTCGCCAAAACTTTGCTAGACCCCGACTAAATTTCGACCGCGGACCTCCCAAACAGTATACTGCCATTGCTGAACCAATCGACCAGCTGTACGAAAGACTCAAAGCTGCTGGTTATGTCACCCATATCCCTGCTATTACCCCTGAAAACCCTTCCCAATGGGTCAACCCAAATAATACCTGTGCATACCATTCTGGCATGAAGGGGCATACCATTGATGAATGCCGCTCTCTGAAGGATAAGATCCAGACTTTGATTGACAACAAGATCATCGTGGCGAAGGAGCTAGCCCCGAATGTTCGCAATAACCCTCTACCAGACCACAAGGGTGGAGGTGTCCATATGATTGAAATAGAGGATGATTGGGATCCCAAGGGATCAATCGGTTTGATCACCGATGGCGATGATCCAAAGAAACCAACTGTCACCCTTAATCCGATTATAGTCCAGATTCAGCCTTTTGAAGATGCCGAGGTGAGCATGTCCATACCACTTGAGTTTGAAACACCAGCCTCTGCAAAGACGCCAACACCAATTGAGGTCGAGTTTAGGTCCCCAAAGGCGCCTGAGCCATTTGAAGTTGCGGTATTACCTTCCAAAGAAAGGGTGCCCATTCCAGTAGCAATGACAGCTGTAACGCCACTCTACACAAAAGCCATACCATGGGACTACACAGCCGAGGCAAGAAGGAAGGGGAAAGCCAAATTCGGGGAAACGGTTGCGGCACAGGGTACGACAAGAACCGGCAGGGTTTATACTCCGAAACACTTGGCTGAGTCAAGTAAGCAGACCTCTGGGCGAAAAGCCGGGCCCGATGATCTCTGGAGAAAGATACAAGCAAAGGAATACTCAGTCATTGATCAGTTGAACAAAACACCGGCGCAAATATCTATCCTGGCCTTGCTACAGAGTTCCGATGCACACAAGAATGCTTTGTTAAGAGTGCTGAGTGAGGCATATGTACCAAGCAATATCACTGGAGGAGAAATAGCAAACATGGTGGGTCAGGTATTGGAAAGTCACAAAATCACTTTTCATGAAGATGAGCTACCACCAGAAGGGTTGAGTCACAACAAGGCATTGCACATCACTGTGCAGTGCGAAGATTATTTTATCACCAGAATCCTGATTGATGGAGGGTCCAGCCTCAACATTTGTCCATTGGTAACTCTTAGAACGTTGGGAAAGAGCCTGCATGAGATCAAGGATGGAGCCATCAACGTCAAAGCTTTCGACGGTTCCCAAAGGTCCACTATTGGGGAAATTAGCTTATGTCTGCAAATGGGGCCTACTTGGTTTGATGTTGATTTTCAAGTGATAGACGTGCCCGCTTCTTACAACTTGCTTCTGGGGCGACCCTGGATTCATTCCGCTGGGGCCGTAGCGTCAACCCTACATCAGGCAGTGAAATTTGAATGGAATCACCATGTGGTGATTATTCACGGCGACGGTAGCAATCCCATATACAGTCGCCAGACCATCCCAGCGATCGGAGGTAGAAGGAAGATAGGTGGGGAGACCTATCATCACATCGAGCGAGTCAACGCCGTCGATAAAGATAAGTGGTGGGATAACAAAATTGAAAGCATATTGAACTGGAGCAGGTATGAACCTGGCAAGGAACTTGGCAAGAATCTCCAAGGAATCGCTAAGCCCATCAAGCTCAAGAAACACGGCACCACCTTCGGATTGGGATATGAGTATACCTGGAAGGAATTCAATGAATGGTCGCCACCCTGGCGCGACCCTTACTATCCGTTGGAACAACCAATACCTCGCTCAGAGCAGATTTTCCAGCCATCCGATGTTATATATGGGTCAGAAGAAGAGTTTGCACTAGCAGCAATGAGGAACTTATTCCTAGAAGATGATGACATGGATTGCTGTGTTATTTTTTAGGAGGAGGGGGAGGAAGGCCCTTCCATACATGCTGTAAGCGGAGGAGCATGCCTCAACAACTGGACCGTCAGAACCACCAGAGCCCGGCGTGCCTCGGGGTAGCAAGGCTGAACAAGCACCATGCACTATTTTATTTTTACTAAGTTTACTTTCCTTTCGCATTTATGTTTTGGCAAAAAAGAGCTCCAATGTTTAAAACGTTTATGGAATTTATCAAAAGCAATTCGATTTTCTTATAAATCTTACTCTTATTATTTTCTCTCATTACTTTACTTATACATCATTACTATTACTTATCTTGATGAACCGATGACTGTGACTTGCAACGAGACAACGCAACAAATGGACATAGATCGGAGGAAGATGATATACCAGAAGAAATTATTAAAGAAGTTGAAAATTTTGAGAATAGACCTAAGTCCAACCTGGACGAGACCGAAATCATCAACCCGGGAGATGCAGGAAGCATCAAAGAAACACGAATCAGCGTTCATTTGTCACCATCAGAGAAGGAAAAATATACAGAGTTTTTAAGAGAGTATGAGGACATATTTGCCTGGTCGTACGACGACACGACTGGTCTGAGTACATCTATTGTGGCTCACAAATTGCCGACTGATCCAACCTGTCCGCCAGTAAAGCAGAAGCTCAGAAAGTTCAAGCCAGATATGAGTTTGAAAATCAAGGAAGAGGTCACTAAGCAGGTCAAAGCTAAGGTTCTCAGGGTGGTAGAGTATCCAACATGGTTAGCCAACATTGTGCCAGTACCAAAGAAGGATGGGAAGGTCAGAGTCTGTGTCGACTACCGGGATCTCAACCGGGCCAGTCCAAAAGACGACTTCCCCTTGTCGAATATACACATCTTGATTGACAACTGCGCCAAGCATGAGCTGCAGTCATTTGTTGATTGTTTTGCTGGGTACCATCAGATATGGATGGATGCAGAGGATGCTCAGAAAACCTCTTCCATTACGCCATGGGGGATGTATTGCTACAAGATGATGCCGTTTGGATTAAAGAATGCAGGGGCCACCTACATGAGGGCCATGACCACCATTTCCCACGACATGATACACAAGGAGATCAAAGTGTATGTAGACGATGTCATCATTAAGTCCAAGAAAGCCGCTGACCACATGGAAGATTTGAGGAAGCTTTTCAACAGATTGCGAAGGTACAACCTGAAATTGAACCCCGCAAAATGTGCATTCGGGGTTCCAGCTGGAAAATTGCTTGGGTTCATTGTGAGTCGCCGGGGGATAGAATTGGATCCATTAAAGGTCAAAGCTATTCAAGAATTGCCACCGCCAAAGAATAAGAAAGAAGTAATGAGTTTCTTGGGGAGACTTAACTACATCAGCCGGTTCATTGCACAATCTACTGTCATCTGTGAGCCAATCTTTAAAATGCTGAAGAAGGACGCCGCTACCAAATGGACCGATGACTGCCAAAAGGCCTTCGGCAAAATCAAGGAGTACTTGTCAACACCGCTAGTTTTGGTCCCGCCCGAGCCAGGTAGACCCCTAATACTCTACCTTGCGGTATTGGATGGAGCATTCGGATGTGTTCTGGGGAAACATGTTGAAACAGGGAGGAAGGAGCAGGCCATCTATTATCTAAGTAAGAAGTTCACCCCATACGAGGCCCGATATTCTCTGTTGGAACGCACCTGTTGTGCTCTGACTTGGGTAGCTCAGAAGTTGAGGGACTATTTTTGTGCTTATACTATGTATCTCATATCAATGATGGATCCTTTGAAGTACATCTTCCAGAAGCCCATGCCCACTGGCAAGCTAGCCAAGTGGCAAATCCTGTTGAGTGAATTCGACATTGTCTACGTGACTCAGAAGGCAATCAAGGGACAAGCACTAACGGATCACCTTGCGGAAAATCCTGTGGACGGAAAATACGAACCCCTGAAGACGTATTTTCCTGATGAGGAGGTATTATTTGTAGGAGAAGGCATTGCAGAATCCTATGATGGTTGGAGGATGTTTTTCGATGGTGCAGCAAATTTCAAAGGAGTTGGCATAGGAGCAGTTCTAGTGTCAGAAACCGGCCAGCATTATCCGGTGTCTGCCAAGCTCAAGTTCCCGTGCACCAACAATATGGCCGAGTACGAAGCTTGCATCTTAGGGCTCAAGATGGCCATTGACATGAACATCCAAGAGTTGCTAGTAATTGGGGATTTGGACTTGCTTATACATCAGGTCCGAGAAGAATGGGCGACCAAGAACTCCAAGAGACTCCCATACCTACACCATGTACAGGAATTGAGGAAAAGGTTCACAAAGACGGAATTCCAACATGTCCCCAGGGTCCAGAATGAGTTCGCCTATGCATTGGCTACCCTGGCCTCTATGATACAACATCCAGATAAGAATTTCATTGATCCTATTCCCGTAAAGATCTACAATCAGCCAGCTTACTGTGCTCACATCGAAGAAGAAGCAGACGGAAAGCCTTGGTTTCATGACATCAAGGAATATTTGGCAAAAGGAGAATACCCAAGGCTTGCAAACACTACTCAGAAGCGCACACTTCGAAGATTGTCCAATAATTTCTTTCAGAGTGGAGGAATCCTGTGTAGGAGGACTCCAGATTTGGGATTACTAAGGTGTGTCGACGCAAAGGAAGCATCCAAGCTGCTAGAAGAAATTCATGCTGGGACCTACGATCCACATATGAACGGTTTTGTCTTAGCAAAGAAGATACTCCAGGCTGGTTACTTTTGGATGACTATGGAAACAGACTGCATCCAGTATGTCCAAAAATGCCATCACTATCAGATACATGTAGACATGATAAAGGTGCCTCCGAATGAGCTTAACACAACAAGCTCACCGTGGTCGTTCGCCTGGGGAATGGATGTTATTGGACCAATCGAGCATGCCGCTTCCAGCGGGCACACCTTTATCCTAGTAGCGATCGACTATTTCACCAAGTGGGTCGAAGCAGCATCTTACAGAGCAGTGACTAAGAAAGTCGTGGCAGACTTTGTCCGGGACCGTATTGTTTGTCGGTTCGGGATTCCAGAATCAATCATTACTGATAATGGTTCCAACCTCAACAGTGACTTGATGAAGACTATGTGTGAAACCTTCAAGATCAAACACAAGAATTCCACAGCTTACTGTGAGCACGTGATTTTCGCCCTATATGAATTACTCCCAAAACCCAAAACAAAATAATTTCTTTTCATTATTTATAATTTTGTGAATTTGCGTGGCATTTTCTGTTAATTGTTTGCATTGGTCTGTGCATTTTAATTAACGAAAAATAAAAAAAATATATTGCATTTGCATTTAGGACTTAATTTTACATATTTTAGATTAATTAGTAATTAGGGCTTTACAAAAATAGAAAAATCACAAAAAATGATTTATTTTGCATTGTTTAGTTTTAATCTTTGAATTTTGGTAGTTTTTCCTTAAATTTGGTTTTTAATTAATGGTGTTAGTTATTAATTAGAGTTAATATAATTGGTAGGTAGTTAGT
>NW_017679846.1:6547-15413 GCF_001879085.1 Nicotiana attenuata | reverse complement strand
CATTATGTGCCTTGTATTTTACATGCTTTAATGATAAATTACACTTTGTTTGAGCGTAATGGAGTCATTTTATGTGTAGGTGAATTGAGATGGAAGTAAAGCTAAAGAGATACTTAAACGTCGAAAGTGTGCTCGAGAACGGTGGAAAGGAGAAGCCAGGAAAAAGCCAACTCGACCAGGCTTTAGCCTGGCGAGGCTAGCTTAAAGCCAGGCCCAACCAGGCGTTAGCCTGGCGACGCCAGCTTAAAGCCAGGCCCAACTAGGCGTTAGCTTGGAGACACCGGCTTAAAGTCGGGCTGAGGCTGGCGTTAGCCTGGCGACGCCAGGCCTAAGTCCAGGTCCAGTCCGAGTTTTGAAGGCTTAAATTGTTTCCCGGCTTGACTAGGAGTTGACCTTCACGTTTAGGGCTTGTCCCAAACATATAAATAGACCCAAAAATGCCACTTTGAAGGACTTTTTCAACCGGAGTCAAGAATAGCTCGTGGAACACTACTTGGGAGTTAGAATCATTGATATCTACATCCATTTATCTTTAATCTGTAATTTAATTAAGCAAATTACTTTGGATATTGTTACTATGAGTATGAGTAGCTAAACTCCTAATCTAGGGTTTTGATGGAACCTGTTGAAGGATGATTTTCTCGTTATGTTAAAATAGATTTGCCATAGTATTCTCTCTATTTGTTCTACTATTTGCTTATTGTTGATGATTGAAGGGCCCTTAATTAACTATTCCTATTTAGTGTGCATTACTCGGGAGAGAGTGCATATTTAGGTAGTTGTTGAACAACATCACTCCTAACGTATATGAGGGATCAATACGAAGGGTTTAAAGGTGGGATTGGGGATAACGAAACCTTGGGTGCGATCTAAGTGAGCTGTACTTAAGGCTAGCTAGCGTAATTCGGGAGAATATGTCTAGTATATTGTTGTAATTACTCGGGAGAGAGTTATGACAGTTAGAGTGCTCATGATCGATAGAGAAGACTTAGGCAAATTTATATGAAACGTAGCGGAAAGGATTTCGAAAATAGGGGAAATCAGAACCTTAGATCATTCCAATTCTTGTCTAAAACCCGCTCATAGTTAGTTCTTAATTATTGCATTTTCATTACGTATTATTTAGTTAGTAAATATCCAATCTATTACTTAAATATCTCCGAAGATTGAATATGTGAATTTGTGTAAGTCCAATAGCTATGATTGATAGGTTAATTCCTTGTGGGATTCGACTCCGGACTTGTTAACCGGAATTTTTTTTGCAGCGTCCGCTTTGTCCTTTTTATAAGGCATAGCTGGGCATGATCAAATTTTAGTGTCGTTGCCGGGGACTTAATGGTTTTATTAATTACAGCTAAGAGAAGTGCTAAAATTCTTGGTGTAGTCAATTTTCTTCAATTTAAACTGAATACATTGAAATTGTAACGTTTATAGTCTTGGGTGTTGCGGGTGTATGCCAAGAAACTCCTTAAGAACTGGTGAACTGTTCGAATCATTATTAGATCCTGAGAAAGTTTTCAAGGCATTGAATCGTGCAACAAGAAGGGAAAACAACAACAGAACGCAACAGAAAAAATAGAACCAGACATGGAAGATGATAATATAAACAACAGAAACAACGTGAATGACCCGAACAATCAGGGTGTGGTGCCGCTTGTGCCAGAAGCAGCATTGTACGTTTGGGCACAACCCACCACTGACAACTTAGAAACCGCAGTTATAGTCCCTCAGATACAAGCATAATCATTCCAAATCACAAATAACATGCTATATTTGTTGCAGAACAAGGGACTGTTCTCAAGGTCATACGTTGAAGATCCTCAGCAGCATCTGAAGAATTTTCTGTCGATCTGTGCCACGCAAAGGCAACATAATGTGACAACAGAAGCAATACGGCTGTTGTTGTTTCCATCCTCTGTGACGGGAGTGGCTCAAACTTGGCTAAATTCACTCCCCATAAACTCCATCACTACTTGGGAAGCATTAGTCAAGCAATTTGTGAACAAATTCCACCCACCAAATAATACTGCTTAACAAATTGATGAGATATTGAGCTTCAAATAGAAACCAACAGAGACATTACAAGAAATATGGGAGAGGTTCAAGGGTCTGTTGGTTACGTGTCCACATCATGGTATTCCAGAGCAGATGTTGGGGCAGAGGTTTTACATGGGATTGGCAGATAGCTTGAAGGCCAATGTTGATGCTTCAGCAGGTAGAGTATTTTTTAGCAAAACATTCAGAGAAAGCAAGATCCTACTTGACAAGATGGCACAAAACTCAAGATGGACCACAAGAAATGCTCCAATCACTCATCTGGTTCACTCAGTGGATTTAGACCCAACTAACTCCATAGCTGACACAAATGAGTATCCTCACCAAAAAGGTTGATGAATCGGGCAGAAGCAACAGGTACACATAGTTGATGCAACTAATGGGGGCTTAGGTACATCATGCATTAATCAACCATATGTCTGCTTGTGGAGTACGAAAGGTGATTACCAGAAATATCAGGAGAACATGAATTATGTGGCCAACTATGGGGGACAGAGACAAGGTGGTCAGAATTGGGGTCAGCAGAATCAACAATATAGACCAGCTCAGCAGTAGTACAACAACAACAATAATCTTGGGGCTATGCGACCACAGGGTTAAGTGGTGCCTTACCAACAGGGTTACAACCAGCAAAATCAGCAGCAGGCTTATCAACAATCTCAACAACAACAGACTGTGAGACACGATGGGTTTGCTAAACTTGAGGGAATGATGCAATAATTGATTGGGTCCACTGGAAAAATAACTGAAAGAGTAGACTCACATGAATCAGCGATAAAGAATATTGAGATTCAATTAGGACAGATTTCGATGGCTTTAAATAATCGTCCCCAAAGGACGTTACCTGCAGACACACAAATCAATCCAAAAGAGCAGGGCCCGAAACAACTTATGGCAGTGAGTCTACGAAATGATAGAGACTTAGATCTGGAGCAAGAAATTGCTCGTGAAAGCAAACCTACTGAGACACTGGTGCCAGTACCCATTGAGATAGATGATTCAGCATGGTTAACTGAGGTGACGGTACAACATGCACAAGAGAACACCAACAAAGAAAAAGAGGTTGTGAAAGAGACGGAGGTAGCACAGGAACCGATAGTAGAAGCAGTGCCTGAACAAGAAAAGAATCAAATCACAGGGAAGAAGCGATCTCCAGCACCATTCCCACAGAGATTGGCCAAGTACCAGAAAGATGAGCAATACAAGAAATTCTTGGAGATGTTGAAGCAAATTCAGGTAAACATTCCATTGATTGATGCTTTAAAGGAGATTCCTGGTTATGCGAAAATGATGAAGGACTTGATGTCAAGCAAGTTCGGCTTTCAATACTTGGCCACGGTTACTGCTTAGACTTGCAGTGCTGTTGTGACGAGACCCATAGCTGAGAAGCTGTCTGACCTAGGTAGTTTCACAATTCCATGCACAATAGGCAACTATGCATTTGCTAAGGCACTGTGTGATCTGGGGCAAGCATAAACCTTATGCCCCTAGCTATCTACAAAAGGTTAGCCATTGGAAGAGCTAGACCCACGTCCATGTTACTATAGCTGGCTGACCGGACAGTGAAGAGGCCCTCTAGTATTCTAGATGATGTATTAGTACAGGTTGGGAAGTTTATGTTCCCAGCAAATTTTGTCATTCTTGACTGTCGGGTTGACGAGGAGATTCCCATAATTTTGGGAAGACCATTCTTGGCCACTGGGAGAGCTTTGATTGACTGTGAAACTGGAGAGGTCAAAATGAGATTAAATGATGAAGAGAGAACATTCAACGTGTAGAAATCTATGCGGCGACCAAGTGAATTTGCTAATTGCTCTCTAATAGATGCCGTGGATGTAGTTTTGGAGGAGGAAGATGAGACATCGAACACTAAAGACCCTCTAATAGCTTGTCTCATGAACTTAGATGAAGCCAATGGAGATGATGATGAGGAGGATGAACATGATGAAGAGTGGAGAGCGTCAGAGGATGACGACGCTACTTGATTAGGGAGTTTTCTTGCACCCGAACTCTTTTATTTCTGTTTTGTCTAATGTGCTATGCATTGAGGACAATGCATGATTTAAGTGTGGGTGGTAACTTGTAGATATTAGTAGTTGTTAGCTTGTTTTTTTTCTTCAGAATTTGTTTTGTTTTTATTATTATTGTGTTTTTCTTGTTAGTTGTTTTTAGGCAGAAATTATAAAATAAACATAAATATGTTGGACTCTTCCTGACGATGGATCTCCTAGACAATTTTCTTGAGGGAAGTAGGTCTAAAGAAAATACCAAAAAGATTTTTCTTAGGTAGTGTAGTAATTCCCCCTTGGTTTTTCTTTGGGACGCGGTTCTTTTCCAAGGGTTTTTAGTTGAACCGGGTGTAGGTGGTTTTAAATTTTAGGAGTAGGAACAATGTGGCTATGTATTTAATCACAACAATATCTCTGAGTTTTGTGATGCCTTGAGAATAGTAAGTACTCTGGTTGTGACGCTTAGGCTCAATTATTGACTCTAGGATAAATACCTTAAATATTGGATTCTTAAATTTACTTAACTGCTTTGACTGGAGTGTCGTGATAAGAACCAATCCTGAATGAGTTATGTGCCATGTCTGTGTGAGGTTTGTATGTATTCTGTGTATTGCATTTGATGTCTAGAACTTGCCCCGTGTGTGTGCAAAGCGAAATAGTAGTCTTGTTCAGTCTGAGAAGTGATATAGGCAGTTCTTTGTTAAGCCAGATATATAAGTACCCACCTAAATGTTATGTATCGTAGTTAACCCCTTTGAGCCTATAATCCTGTTTCTTTGGTAACCACATTACAAGTCGTACCCCTTTGTTTGAATCGACCATATATTTGAACCGTGTCACCTCTCATGAGCACTTGAATTGTGATGAATTATGAAAAAATTAAAGTGTGGGGTGGTGGGTTATCTTTTGAGTGGAATAAATGAAATAAGGAGAAAGGTGCACCGTATGAAGAAAAAACAATGTGTCAATAAAAACCATTTGGATAGAAAAAAAGGGAGAAAAGAGAAAAAAACAGAAAAGAAAAAAAAAATATATATATATATATACATACATATAGTAGCTGTAACATATGAGGAAAAAAAATAATAAATAGTTCCTGATGGTGGTGGATTTTGATGTATTGGTGCTTAAAGAAGCAGGGGGTGAAATATAGTGAAGTTAAGGTGGAATTTTGGTTTGACATAAGTATGGGCTTGAATGTTGAAGTGTTTGTATTAAAGTGCTTAAGGGAGGTACAGTCACTTATATCCAAATGTATCCTACCCGACCCACAACCTACATTACAACCAATGAAAGTCCTATTTGATCTTAGACTGAATGAACTCGATTAGTGGAGTATTACACTAAGGGCAAGCTTATGGTACGTCATTTGGGACATATGAATGTTATTTCTGAGAGCGAGTGAATTTTTCCTATCTTGAGTTCCTACGTTATTAAAATTCATGGTGTGTGGAACTAAGCTTTTAGATTGGGTGAGGGCACATGAATCATAAAGGAAAGGTAATGTTGTTGACCTTCATGTTAGAGTAAGTAAGTGAATTGTGAATAAAGCATGGTATTTGTGAGTCGATTATTGAGGCGAGGATGTCACACCTTTGTGCTTAAACTATTTTAAAGATTCTTGGTATAATGAGTTAAGGGAATTGCTTAATAGGTAGTGTCCATGGGTGTAGTTTGATTGCTCGAGGACGAGCAAATGTTTAAGTGTGGGTATTGATGTGTGGCTATAATTCATGGTTTAGCACATTACGTGCCTTGAATTTTACATGCTTTAATGATATATTACACTTTGTTTGAGCGTAATGGAGTCTATTTTATGTGTAGGTGAATTGGAGATGGAAGTAGAGCTAAAGGAATACTTAAACATCGAAAGTGCGCTCGAGAACGGTGGAAAGGAGAAGCCAGGCAAAAGCGAGCTCGACTAGGCTTTAGCCTGGCGAGGCCAGCTTAAAGCCAGGCCCAACTAGGCGTTAGCCTGGCGATACCAGCTTAAAGCCAGGCCCAACCAGGCGTTAGCCTGGCGATGCCAGCTTAAAGCCAGGTTGAGGCTGGCGTTAGCCTGGCGATAACAGGCCTAAGGCCAGGTCCAGTCCGAGTTTTGAAGGCTTAAATTATTTACCGGGTTGACTTGGAGTTGACCTACACGTTTAGGGCTTGTCCCAAACATATAATTAGAACGCCACTTTGAAGGACTTTTGCAACCAGAGGCAAGAATAGCTCATGGAACACTACTTGGAAGTTATAATCATTGATTTCTACATCCCTTTATCTTTACTCTGTAATCTAATTATGCAAATTACTTTGGATATTGTTACTATGAGTATGAGTAGCTAAACTCCTAATCTAGGGTTTTGATGGAACCTGTTGAAGGATGATTTTCTCGTTATGTTAATATAGATTTGCCATAGTATTCTCTCTATTTGTTCAACTATATGCTTATTGTTGTTGATTGAAGGGCCCTCAATTAACTGTTCCTATTTAGTGTGCATTACTCGAGAGAGAGTGCATATTTAGGTAGTTGTTGAATAACATCACTCCTAATGTATATGAGGTATCAATACGAAGGGTTTAAAGGTGGGATTAGGGATAACGAAACCTTGAGTGCGATCTAAGTGAGCTGTACTTAAGGCTAGCTAGCGTAATTCGGGAGAATATGTCTAGTATATTGTTGTAATTACTTGGGAGAGAGTTACGACAGTCAGATTGCTCATGATCGATAGAGAAGACTTAGGCAAATTTATAGGAAACGTAGTGGAAAAGATTCCGACAATAGGGGAAATCAGAACCTTAGATCCTTCCAATTCTTGTCTACAACCCGCTCGTAGTTAGTTCTTAATTATTGCATTTTCATTATGTAATATTTAGTTAGTAAACATCCAATATATTACTTAAATTTCTCCGAAGATTGAATACGTGAATTTGTGTAAGTCCAATAGCTGTGATTGATAGGTTAATTCCCTGTGGGATTCGACTCCGGACTTGTTAACCGGAATATATTTGCAGCGACCGCTTTGTCCTTTTCATAAGGCATAGTTGGACGTGATCAGATATTCGGATCCAGCTAGGGTTAGAGTAACCTAAAATAGTGGATGGATTGTTAGCATTAGCTGGCATTTCCGAAGGATATTGAAAATGTGATAGTAGTTCTTCTTATAAGACACCAAGGTAGTGCACTCTAGAATAAGTACAGTTAGATATGAATACTAAAATGTTCAGGAAATTCAGAAGATATGCACTGGAATCCTCTAAGGGATAAATATTTACCTTAGTATGGCTCCCATCCAAAGTAATGACGGAATGTTAGGCGACCAGAAGAGCCAGTGGATGGAGCAAGGGGAGCTAAAAGCGAAAGAATATTTTGTTGAAGTTTTCAGAATAAGGTGATAGATAGAAATACTAGAAGGAGAGTAAGAAGAGAGTAAATGAAGCATTATGAGTAAGATATGATAAATGGTTGATAACGGTTAATCAAAATATGGTAGGATGACAGAGTCTATATCCAGTGAAGGAAAGTACAAGAGAAGACAGGCCTTGATACAATAAAAGAGTATAAGCCATAAAGTCATATCCTCATTTTGAGTAATAAGTTGGTGACTCCAACGTGATTACCAGGAGGAAAAGTTAGACCTCGGAGTAGTAGAAATCAGTATGGGCTAGTGAACAAGATAAATCTAACATGAGTTAGGGATCAGATGGTTCGACAATAATCGGCATCGTGAGAATTTTAGAGATCGCATTCGAGAGATAATAGAATGGACAATAGAAGAATAACCTTTAAAGGTCGTTCAGGAAGACAATTCCCCAAAAGCAAGCAATGTGAGCAGAGTTAAGCTTAAGGGACTAAGTGTGCCAGTTACACTAGGTGTCACCCTCGTGAGTAAGAAATTCAGTTATCCTTGGTACAGAAGGGTTACCGAAAGGCGAGTAAGATGTCAGTGAAGATGTGAAAAGACGCTAAAAAATGACGAGGTAACTATTGAATAGTAAAGGAAGAATGTGGTAAAAGGCGAAAGGAATGAGATTGCATTTATTCATATCTAAAGATATGTTACGACTCCAGAACATTATGCAAGCACGACATCGGGGAGAGGTAGTAAGAGTTCCCGGCCAGGATGCTATTAATAAATAAGTGTGAATGGTCACTTGATACATCAGGAGCCAGTGCGAGTGGTATGTTAAGACAAAGGAAATACTCCAAGAGAGATTACGCGGAATATAGATATGAGAATAGACCAACGAGTAGTTAGTAATTGATTCAGGATGAGCCTAGTTATGGCTAGACAAGAGGATACATACAAATCAACGGATTGTGCAAGATAAACATAGTGAATCACAACATAGTGAATTAAATCTCGCAGATATGATGTCGTAATCCTTGATGAATATTCAAATAGGAGTTGGGTTAGTTAAAGGTACCATATAAGTATTACGGAAATAAAAAAGAGTGCCACTAGGAAGACAGTCAAGAAATTCAGTTCAAAAGCAACCCTACGAGAACAAGGGTGCGGAGGTAAGTAACTAGGGATAATTATAGGCAAGCAAGAACATCAAAAACTCCATCAGGTATATGATGTAATAAGCTCGCAGCTTTACAAGAGTCACAGGGTCTCTCCTAAGTACTACAATGAAAGACTAGCTGAGGAAAATAATTAAAAAAGCTTCAACCTAAGCATAGTAACTTGAAGAAAATGGTCTTGTAACAACAATCTCACTACAATATTGTATACACTCCATAGAAAGTGGCACCAATCGTGGCTAATGACGGGAAAAAAAACTCAAATGTGATACTTGAGATCATATGA